>NC_081186.1:43776024-44076024 GCF_029867415.1 Vicia villosa | reverse complement strand
TATTTTAGAGAATATTAAAAATTAAATTTTATTTAAATATGAAATATATACAATCTTATTTACTTAACGTGTTTCTTAAGTTTATACTTTTCATAATAGCTTTTTACGAAAATAATTTGGCCAAAAATCAAATGGTGTAGAAATACCTTATCCAAAAAAAAAAAGGGTATTGAAATAAGAGACCCGACGTGTGAATAGATAAACGACAGCCTCATTCTTGCACGCATTGCTGAGTTTCAAACATGAACACAAATATTGGTAACCAACTGAAAACAGCAGCTCAAACAGGTGATATAGATCTCCTCTACACAGTAATTCATTATGATCCATCCATTTTGGATATTGATTCAATATAATTTGTTGAAACTCCTTTGCACATCGCCGCATCCTTGGGTGTGAGACATTGGATCGAACTCTAGTATGGTCGAAGGGTAGCTTTTTGGTTTGACAGTTCGACAGAGTTAAGCATGAAGTCGAAGGTTGTTCACATGCTGGTGTCGAAGTGTGCATGTTGTAGTCGAAGATGGGTTTAGCATGCAGATGTCAAAGATGCTAGGGTTGTTAGCATGTTAAATTAGGTTTTAGTGTTTAAACCCTAATTTGTTAAGTTAGCTTGTTTATTAAGTTGGCTTGTGTAATGGGTCTTGCTGAAAAAGCCCATTAGTTAGTATGTTAGTGTTTTATTATAAATAGCATACTAGTCTCTCATCATTGCTAAGCTGCAAATCCTAATTTAGGGTGAGAGAGGTTATTTGTTATTCTTGTAAACTTGTAATCTTGTTTTAAGAGAAAGTAAAAGAATAGCAGTTATAACCAATTCTTGTGTTCTTCATCTCCTCTCTAATTCCCTATTATACTTTGTTATTGGTATCGTTTTTCACAATAAAATGGTGCGGTGAGTGTGGAGAAGATGCCTTCAACAAAGTATGAGATTGAAAAGTTCACCGGAGTGAATGATTTTGGTCTGTGGCGCTTGAAGATGAAAGCCCTACTTGTTCTGCAGGGTTGTTTGGAAGCGTTGAAGGGAGAGGCAGCCATGAATGCTGCATTAACGGCAGCGGAGAAGACAACTATGATCGGGAAAGCACACATCGCAATTCTGTTGAGCCTTGGTGATAAGGTTCTACGACAGGTATCAAAGGAGACGACGGCATCAGGGTTATGGGCGAAACTTGAAAGTTTGTATATGACCAAATCGCTGGTAAATCGACTCTACCTGAAGTGGGCTTTGTATTCATTCAAGATGGTTGAAGACAAAGTGTTGGCTGAGCAATTGGATATGTTCAACAAGCTGATTCTTGATCTTGAAAATATCGATGTAAAGATTGATGATGAAGATCAAGCGCTGTTACTATTGTGCGCTTTTCCTCGATCACATGCTCACTTCAAAGAAACTCTCTTGTATGGAAGGGAGTCCCTGACGTTTGAAGAAGTTCAATCAGCCTTGTATTCTAAGGACTTGAATGAACGAAAGGAGCATAAACCTTCGACTATTGGTGAAGGTTTGGCCATTAAAGGAAAATTCTTGCGAAAGAATGGTAAGTTCGACAAGAAGGGCAAAAGCCAGTCGAAGTCTTACAGTGGCGAAGCATCTGGCATTCGATGCTATCATTGTAAGAAGGAGGGTCACACAAGAAAGGTGTGCCCTGAACGTCTGAAAGATCATGGAGGTAAGGATAATGGCAATGCAGCCATTGTTCAAGATGATTTTGAATCATCTGATGATCTTGTAGTTTCAAGCAGTGACTCGAGAAGAGTGAATTATGGATTCAAGTTGCACTTGGCACATGACTCCAAACAAAGACTTGTTCGAGGAATTATGTGATCAAGATGGTGGATCAGTATTGCTGGGAAACAACAAGGCTTGCAAGATTGCAGGTGTTGGATCTGTAAGGTTCAAGCTCCATGATGAGTCAATAAGGTTGTTGACTAAAGTCAGGTATGTTCCTGATTTGAAGAGAAATCTACTTTCTCTTGGTGAATTCGACAAGAAAGGATATGTTTTCCAAGGAGAGAAAAATGTCCTAAGAGTCATGAAGGGAACGAAGGAAGTCTTGAGAGGCGTGATGAAACAAGGCTTATATACCCTTGAGGCTGAAGTTGTAAGTGGTTCGACAAATGTTGCATCCACGAAACCTTTGTCGAAGACAGAAATCTGGCACATGAGATTGGGCCATGTCAGTGAAAGGGGTCTGGTCGAATTAGGGAAACAAAATATGCTTGGTGGTGAAAAAGTCGAAAAGCTAAAGTTTTGTGAACCCTATGTACTTGGAAAATCTTGCAGAGTGAAGTTCAACAAAGGCAAACAAAGAACACATGGATCCCTTGATTATATCCAAGCTGATCTTTGGGGGCCTGCAAGGTGTGCATCACATTCTGGAGCGAGGTATTTCCTATCCATAGTAGATGATTATTCTAGGAAATTATGGGTATTCATCCAGAAGACTAAGGATGAAACTTTTGAGAATTTCAAAAGTTGGAAGACTCTGGTTGAAAATCAAACTGCAAGAAAGGTCAAGAGGTTAAGAACCGGCAATGGCCTTGAATTTTGCAATGAGGAATTCGACAGTTTTTGTGCTGCCTCTGGTATTGCAAGGCACAGAACTACTGCAGGTACTCCACAGCAAAATGGTTTTGGCTGAAAGGTTAAATCGAACTATTTTGGAGAGAGTCAGATGCATGTTGACTAGTGCTGGACTAAAGAAGGTGTTCTGGGCTGAGGCTGTTCCGACAGCAACATATTTGATAAATAGATGTCCTTCGACAGCGTTAGATATGAAGACACCTGAAGAAGTTTGGTCGGGACATCCACCAGATCTCGACAAACTGAGAGTATTTGGCTGCGTAGCCTATGCTCACATTAGGCAAGACAAGGTCGAACCTAGAGCTCTGAAATGCATGTTCATGGGATACCCTGAAGGAGTCAAAGCTTATAGGCTATGGTGCCTAGAGCCAGGTCACAGGAGGTGTATCACCAGTCGAGATGTAGTTTTCAATGAAGCTGAAATGGCTTTTAAGAAAACTGATGATGTTGGTCAAAGTACAGAAACATCTGACGAAGAGCTGGAACAGGTAGAGATTCCTGTTGAGGTGGAGCATGTTGATGCTGAATTGCATATCCCTGATGAAGTCGAAGAAGAAGCAGAAGATGCTGAGGAGGATGAGGAAACTGTCGATGACTACCTATTGTCGAGAGAAAGGTCGAGAAGAGTCATTAAGGCACCTCAGAGACTTGGGTATGCAGATCTTATAGCTTATGCCTTAATCTCTGCAAGTGAGGTTCTAGACAAAGAACCTACAGACTACAAGGAAGTTATGAGGAGTCGAAATAAGACATAATGGTTGAAGGCCATGGATGATGAGATGAAATCTCTTCATGATAATCACACTTGAGAACTGATCAAGAAACCTGCTGGGGCAAGGTTAGTCAGTTGTAAATGGATTTTCAAAGTTAAGGAAGGAATCGAAGGAGTGACGTCGAAAAGATACAAGGCAAGGTTTGTTGCAAGGGGTTTCACTCAGAAAGAAGGTGTCGACTTCAATGATGTGTTTTCTCCTGTTATGAAGCATAGGTCCATTCGAATGTTGCTTGCCATGGTGGCACAGTTCGACCTTGAACTGGAACAGATGGATGTGAAGACTGCCTTCTTGTATGGTGATCTAGATGAAACGTTCCTGATGAGGAAACCTGAAGGGTATGTCGAAAAGGGGAAGGAAGATTGTGTGTACAAGTTAAAGAGATCTTTGTATGGGCTGAAACAGTCTCCTCGACAGCAGAATAGGAGATTCGACAAGTTCATGGCACGCATAAGTTTCATTAGAAGTCAGTTCGACCACTGCGTTTACTTCAGATTTCGACCTGGTAATTCATTTGTTAGTTTGTTGCTTTATGTGGATGATATTCTCATAGCAAGCAACAATGTTGAAGATGTGATGAGGGTGAAGGCTGAACTCAATAAGGAGTTCGATATGAAGGATCTGGGAGCTGCTTCCAGGATTCTTGGAATTGACATTCGAAGAGATAGAAAGAAGTCGAAGTTATGCTTATCTCAAGAGGCATATCTATGAAAGATTCTCGAAAAGTTTGGTATGTCGAATTCGAAGCCAGTTGTGACTCCAACAAACCCTCAAATCAAGTTGAGTATTGATCAGTGTCCCAGTACTGATGTTGAAAGAGCCTATATGAATAGCATCATGTATGCTAATATAGTTGGTTCTTTGATGTATGCTATGGTCTGTACTAGACCCGACATAGCATATGCAGTAAGTCTTGTAAGCAGGTACATGGCGAATCCTGGAAAGGCTCACTGGCAAGCATTGAAGTGGATTTTAAGGTACATAAATGGGTCTCTAAACAGAGTCCTAATTTATGGTGGAGTCTTGGGTGAAGATAGTAAAGCAGTAATAGAAGGATATGTCGACTCTGATTATCCAGGTTGTATGGATTCTAGAAAATCTATTTCTGGATATGTTTTCACTATGTTTGGCACTGCAATTAGTTGGAAAGCAACACTTCAGAAGGTTGTTGCTCTATCAACCACTGAAGCGGAGTATATTGCCCTAACTGAAGTTGTGAAAGAAGCATTGTGGCTTGAAGGTTTTGCGAAGAAGCTGAAACTTCAAGGTCGAGGTATCACTGTTAAATGTGATAGTCAGAGTGCAATAAACCTGTCGAAGAATTCAGCCTATCATGAATGAACTAAGCACATTGATGTGAGACTGCATTTCGTCAGAGGAGTAATCGAGCGTGGAGAAGTCCAAGTGCTGAAGGTTTCGACTGAAAACAATGCTGCTGATATGATCACAAAGACATTGCCGAGTTGCAAGTTTTTCCACTGTATGCAGTTGATAAAGCTGCATGAAGAAAGCTAGTTTGTTTCCTTGATGTAGTAGAGTTAGATCCAAGGTGGAGATTTGTGAGATATTGGATCGAACTCTAGTATGGTCGAATGGTAGCTTCTTGGTTCGACAGTTAGACAGAGTTAAGCATGAAGTCGAAGGTTGTTCACATGCTGGTGTCGAAGTGTGCATGCTGTAATCGAAGATGGGTCTAGCATGCAGATGTCGAAGATTCTAGGGTTGTTAGCATATTAAATTAGGTTTTAGTGTTTAAACCCTAATTTGTTAAGTTAGCTTGTTTATTAAGTTGGCTTATGTAGTGGGCCTTGCTGAAAAAGCTCATTGGTTAGTATGTTAGGTTTTATTATAAATAGCATACTAGTCTCTCATCATTGCTAAGCTGCAAATACTAATTTTGGGTGAGAGAGGTTATTTGTTATTCTTGTAAACTTGTAATCTTGTTTTAAGAGAAAGTAAAAGAATAGCAGTTATAACCAATTCTTGTGTTCTTCATCTCCTCTCTAATTCCCTATTATACTTTGTTATTGGTATCGTTTTTCACAATAAAATGGTGCGGTGAGTGTGGAGAAGATGCCTTCAACAAAGTATGAGATTGAAAAGTTCACCGGAGTGAATGATTTTGGTCTGTGGCGCTTGAAGATGAAAGCCCTACTTGTTCTGCAGGGTTGTTTGGAAGCGTTGAAGGGAGAGGCAGCCATGAATGCTGCATTAACGGCAGCGGAGAAGACAACTATGATCGGGAAAGCACACATCGCAATTCTGTTGAGCCTTGGTGATAAGGTTCTACGACAGGTATCAAAGGAGACGACGGCATCAGGGTTATGGGCGAAACTTGAAAGTTTGTATATGACCAAATCGCTGGTAAATCGACTCTACCTGAAGTGGGCTTTGTATTCATTCAAGATGGTTGAAGACAAAGTGTTGGCTGAGCAATTGGATATGTTCAACAAGCTGATTCTTGATCTTGAAAATATCGATGTAAAGATTGATGATGAAGATCAAGCGCTGTTACTATTGTGCGCTTTTCCTCGATCACATGCTCACTTCAAAGAAACTCTCTTGTATGGAAGGGAGTCCCTGACGTTTGAAGAAGTTCAATCAGCCTTGTATTCTAAGGACTTGAATGAACGAAAGGAGCATAAACCTTCGACTATTGGTGAAGGTTTGGCCATTAAAGGAAAATTCTTGCGAAAGAATGGTAAGTTCGACAAGAAGGGCAAAAGCCAGTCGAAGTCTTACAGTGGCGAAGCATCTGGCATTCGATGCTATCATTGTAAGAAGGAGGGTCACACAAGAAAGGTGTGCCCTGAACGTCTGAAAGATCATGGAGGTAAGGATAATGGCAATGCAGCCATTGTTCAAGATGATTTTGAATCATCTGATGATCTTGTAGTTTCAAGCAGTGACTCGAGAAGAGTGAATTATGGATTCAAGTTGCACTTGGCACATGACTCCAAACAAAGACTTGTTCGAGGAATTATGTGATCAAGATGGTGGATCAGTATTGCTGGGAAACAACAAGGCTTGCAAGATTGCAGGTGTTGGATCTGTAAGGTTCAAGCTCCATGATGAGTCAATAAGGTTGTTGACTAAAGTCAGGTATGTTCCTGATTTGAAGAGAAATCTACTTTCTCTTGGTGAATTCGACAAGAAAGGATATGTTTTCCAAGGAGAGAAAAATGTCCTAAGAGTCATGAAGGGAACGAAGGAAGTCTTGAGAGGCGTGATGAAACAAGGCTTATATACCCTTGAGGCTGAAGTTGTAAGTGGTTCGACAAATGTTGCATCCACGAAACCTTTGTCGAAGACAGAAATCTGGCACATGAGATTGGGCCATGTCAGTGAAAGGGGTCTGGTCGAATTAGGGAAACAAAATATGCTTGGTGGTGAAAAAGTCGAAAAGCTAAAGTTTTGTGAACCCTATGTACTTGGAAAATCTTGCAGAGTGAAGTTCAACAAAGGCAAACAAAGAACACATGGATCCCTTGATTATATCCAAGCTGATCTTTGGGGGCCTGCAAGGTGTGCATCACATTCTGGAGCGAGGTATTTCCTATCCATAGTAGATGATTATTCTAGGAAATTATGGGTATTCATCCAGAAGACTAAGGATGAAACTTTTGAGAATTTCAAAAGTTGGAAGACTCTGGTTGAAAATCAAACTGGAAGAAAGGTCAAGAGGTTAAGAACCGGCAATGGCCTTGAATTTTGCAATGAGGAATTCGACAGTTTTTGTGCTGCCTCTGGTATTGCAAGGCACAGAACTACTGCAGGTACTCCACAGCAAAATGGTTTTGGCTGAAAGGTTAAATCGAACTATTTTGGAGAGAGTCAGATGCATGTTGACTAGTGCTGGACTAAAGAAGGTGTTCTGGGCTGAGGCTGTTCCGACAGCAACATATTTGATAAATAGATGTCCTTCGACAGCGTTAGATATGAAGACACCTGAAGAAGTTTGGTCGGGACATCCACCAGATCTCGACAAACTGAGAGTATTTGGCTGCGTAGCCTATGCTCACATTAGGCAAGACAAGGTCGAACCTAGAGCTCTGAAATGCATGTTCATGGGATACCCTGAAGGAGTCAAAGCTTATAGGCTATGGTGCCTAGAGCCAGGTCACAGGAGGTGTATCACCAGTCGAGATGTAGTTTTCAATGAAGCTGAAATGGCTTTTAAGAAAACTGATGATGTTGGTCAAAGTACAGAAACATCTGACGAAGAGCTGGAACAGGTAGAGATTCCTGTTGAGGTGGAGCATGTTGATGCTGAATTGCATATCCCTGATGAAGTCGAAGAAGAAGCAGAAGATGCTGAGGAGGATGAGGAAACTGTCGATGACTACCTATTGTCGAGAGAAAGGTCGAGAAGAGTCATTAAGGCACCTCAGAGACTTGGGTATGCAGATCTTATAGCTTATGCCTTAATCTCTGCAAGTGAGGTTCTAGACAAAGAACCTACAGACTACAAGGAAGTTATGAGGAGTCGAAATAAGACATAATGGTTGAAGGCCATGGATGATGAGATGAAATCTCTTCATGATAATCACACTTGAGAACTGATCAAGAAACCTGCTGGGGCAAGGTTAGTCAGTTGTAAATGGATTTTCAAAGTTAAGGAAGGAATCGAAGGAGTGACGTCGAAAAGATACAAGGCAAGGTTTGTTGCAAGGGGTTTCACTCAGAAAGAAGGTGTCGACTTCAATGATGTGTTTTCTCCTGTTATGAAGCATAGGTCCATTCGAATGTTGCTTGCCATGGTGGCACAGTTCGACCTTGAACTGGAACAGATGGATGTGAAGACTGCCTTCTTGTATGGTGATCTAGATGAAACGTTCCTGATGAGGAAACCTGAAGGGTATGTCGAAAAGGGGAAGGAAGATTGTGTGTACAAGTTAAAGAGATCTTTGTATGGGCTGAAACAGTCTCCTCGACAGCAGAATAGGAGATTCGACAAGTTCATGGCACGCATAAGTTTCATTAGAAGTCAGTTCGACCACTGCGTTTACTTCAGATTTCGACCTGGTAATTCATTTGTTAGTTTGTTGCTTTATGTGGATGATATTCTCATAGCAAGCAACAATGTTGAAGATGTGATGAGGGTGAAGGCTGAACTCAATAAGGAGTTCGATATGAAGGATCTGGGAGCTGCTTCCAGGATTCTTGGAATTGACATTCGAAGAGATAGAAAGAAGTCGAAGTTATGCTTATCTCAAGAGGCATATCTATGAAAGATTCTCGAAAAGTTTGGTATGTCGAATTCGAAGCCAGTTGTGACTCCAACAAACCCTCAAATCAAGTTGAGTATTGATCAGTGTCCCAGTACTGATGTTGAAAGAGCCTATATGAATAGCATCATGTATGCTAATATAGTTGGTTCTTTGATGTATGCTATGGTCTGTACTAGACCCGACATAGCATATGCAGTAAGTCTTGTAAGCAGGTACATGGCGAATCCTGGAAAGGCTCACTGGCAAGCATTGAAGTGGATTTTAAGGTACATAAATGGGTCTCTAAACAGAGTCCTAATTTATGGTGGAGTCTTGGGTGAAGATAGTAAAGCAGTAATAGAAGGATATGTCGACTCTGATTATCCAGGTTGTATGGATTCTAGAAAATCTATTTCTGGATATGTTTTCACTATGTTTGGCACTGCAATTAGTTGGAAAGCAACACTTCAGAAGGTTGTTGCTCTATCAACCACTGAAGCGGAGTATATTGCCCTAACTGAAGTTGTGAAAGAAGCATTGTGGCTTGAAGGTTTTGCGAAGAAGCTGAAACTTCAAGGTCGAGGTATCACTGTTAAATGTGATAGTCAGAGTGCAATAAACCTGTCGAAGAATTCAGCCTATCATGAATGAACTAAGCACATTGATGTGAGACTGCATTTCGTCAGAGGAGTAATCGAGCGTGGAGAAGTCCAAGTGCTGAAGGTTTCGACTGAAAACAATGCTGCTGATATGATCACAAAGACATTGCCGAGTTGCAAGTTTTTCCACTGTATGCAGTTGATAAAGCTGCATGAAGAAAGCTAGTTTGTTTCCTTGATGTAGTAGAGTTAGATCCAAGGTGGAGATTTGTGAGATATTGGATCGAACTCTAGTATGGTCGAATGGTAGCTTCTTGGTTCGACAGTTAGACAGAGTTAAGCATGAAGTCGAAGGTTGTTCACATGCTGGTGTCGAAGTGTGCATGCTGTAATCGAAGATGGGTCTAGCATGCAGATGTCGAAGATTCTAGGGTTGTTAGCATATTAAATTAGGTTTTAGTGTTTAAACCCTAATTTGTTAAGTTAGCTTGTTTATTAAGTTGGCTTATGTAGTGGGCCTTGCTGAAAAAGCTCATTGGTTAGTATGTTAGGTTTTATTATAAATAGCATACTAGTCTCTCATCATTGCTAAGCTGCAAATACTAATTTTGGGTGAGAGAGGTTATTTGTTATTCTTGTAAACTTGTAATCTTGTTTTAAGAGAAAGTAAAAGAATAGCAGTTATAACCAATTCTTGTGTTCTTCATCTCCTCTCTAATTCCCTATTATACTTTGTTATTGGTATCGTTTTTCACAATAAAATGGTGCGGTGAGTGTGGAGAAGATGCCTTCAACAAAGTATGAGATTGAAAAGTTCACCGGAGTGAATGATTTTGGTCTGTGGCGCTTGAAGATGAAAGCCCTACTTGTTCTGCAGGGTTGTTTGGAAGCGTTGAAGGGAGAGGCAGCCATGAATGCTGCATTAACGGCAGCGGAGAAGACAACTATGATCGGGAAAGCACACATCGCAATTCTGTTGAGCCTTGGTGATAAGGTTCTACGACAGGTATCAAAGGAGACGACGGCATCAGGGTTATGGGCGAAACTTGAAAGTTTGTATATGACCAAATCGCTGGTAAATCGACTCTACCTGAAGTGGGCTTTGTATTCATTCAAGATGGTTGAAGACAAAGTGTTGGCTGAGCAATTGGATATGTTCAACAAGCTGATTCTTGATCTTGAAAATATCGATGTAAAGATTGATGATGAAGATCAAGCGCTGTTACTATTGTGCGCTTTTCCTCGATCACATGCTCACTTCAAAGAAACTCTCTTGTATGGAAGGGAGTCCCTGACGTTTGAAGAAGTTCAATCAGCCTTGTATTCTAAGGACTTGAATGAACGAAAGGAGCATAAACCTTCGACTATTGGTGAAGGTTTGGCCATTAAAGGAAAATTCTTGCGAAAGAATGGTAAGTTCGACAAGAAGGGCAAAAGCCAGTCGAAGTCTTACAGTGGCGAAGCATCTGGCATTCGATGCTATCATTGTAAGAAGGAGGGTCACACAAGAAAGGTGTGCCCTGAACGTCTGAAAGGTCATGGAGGTAAGGATAATGGCAATGCAGCCATTGTTCAAGATGATTTTGAATCATCTGATGATCTTGTAGTTTCAAGCAGTGACTCGAGAAGAGTGAATTATGGATTCAAGTTGCACTTGGCACATGACTCCAAACAAAGACTTGTTCGAGGAATTATGTGATCAAGATGGTGGATCAGTATTGCTGGGAAACAACAAGGCTTGCAAGATTGCAGGTGTTGGATCTGTAAGGTTCAAGCTCCATGATGAGTCAATAAGGTTGTTGACTAAAGTCAGGTATGTTCCTGATTTGAAGAGAAATCTACTTTCTCTTGGTGAATTCGACAAGAAAGGATATGTTTTCCAAGGAGAGAAAAATGTCCTAAGAGTCATGAAGGGAACGAAGGAAGTCTTGAGAGGCGTGATGAAACAAGGCTTATATACCCTTGAGGCTGAAGTTGTAAGTGGTTCGACAAATGTTGCATCCACGAAACCTTTGTCGAAGACAGAAATCTGGCACATGAGATTGGGCCATGTCAGTGAAAGGGGTCTGGTCGAATTAGGGAAACAAAATATGCTTGGTGGTGAAAAAGTCGAAAAGCTAAAGTTTTGTGAACCCTATGTACTTGGAAAATCTTGCAGAGTGAAGTTCAACAAAGGCAAACAAAGAACACATGGATCCCTTGATTATATCCAAGCTGATCTTTGGGGGCCTGCAAGGTGTGCATCACATTCTGGAGCGAGGTATTTCCTATCCATAGTAGATGATTATTCTAGGAAATTATGGGTATTCATCCAGAAGACTAAGGATGAAACTTTTGAGAATTTCAAAAGTTGGAAGACTCTGGTTGAAAATCAAACTGGAAGAAAGGTCAAGAGGTTAAGAACCGGCAATGGCCTTGAATTTTGCAATGAGGAATTCGACAGTTTTTGTGCTGCCTCTGGTATTGCAAGGCACAGAACTACTGCAGGTACTCCACAGCAAAATGGTTTTGGCTGAAAGGTTAAATCGAACTATTTTGGAGAGAGTCAGATGCATGTTGACTAGTGCTGGACTAAAGAAGGTGTTCTGGGCTGAGGCTGTTCCGACAGCAACATATTTGATAAATAGATGTCCTTCGACAGCGTTAGATATGAAGACACCTGAAGAAGTTTGGTCGGGACATCCACCAGATCTCGACAAACTGAGAGTATTTGGCTGCGTAGCCTATGCTCACATTAGGCAAGACAAGGTCGAACCTAGAGCTCTGAAATGCATGTTCATGGGATACCCTGAAGGAGTCAAAGCTTATAGGCTATGGTGCCTAGAGCCAGGTCACAGGAGGTGTATCACCAGTCGAGATGTAGTTTTCAATGAAGCTGAAATGGCTTTTAAGAAAACTGATGATGTTGGTCAAAGTACAGAAACATCTGACGAAGAGCTGGAACAGGTAGAGATTCCTGTTGAGGTGGAGCATGTTGATGCTGAATTGCATATCCCTGATGAAGTCGAAGAAGAAGCAGAAGATGCTGAGGAGGATGAGGAAACTGTCGATGACTACCTATTGTCGAGAGAAAGGTCGAGAAGAGTCATTAAGGCACCTCAGAGACTTGGGTATGCAGATCTTATAGCTTATGCCTTAATCTCTGCAAGTGAGGTTCTAGACAAAGAACCTACAGACTACAAGGAAGTTATGAGGAGTCGAAATAAGACATAATGGTTGAAGGCCATGGATGATGAGATGAAATCTCTTCATGATAATCACACTTGAGAACTGATCAAGAAACCTGCTGGGGCAAGGTTAGTCAGTTGTAAATGGATTTTCAAAGTTAAGGAAGGAATCGAAGGAGTGACGTCGAAAAGATACAAGGCAAGGTTTGTTGCAAGGGGTTTCACTCAGAAAGAAGGTGTCGACTTCAATGATGTGTTTTCTCCTGTTATGAAGCATAGGTCCATTCGAATGTTGCTTGCCATGGTGGCACAGTTCGACCTTGAACTGGAACAGATGGATGTGAAGACTGCCTTCTTGTATGGTGATCTAGATGAAACGTTCCTGATGAGGAAACCTGAAGGGTATGTCGAAAAGGGGAAGGAAGATTGTGTGTACAAGTTAAAGAGATCTTTGTATGGGCTGAAACAGTCTCCTCGACAGCAGAATAGGAGATTCGACAAGTTCATGGCACGCATAAGTTTCATTAGAAGTCAGTTCGACCACTGCGTTTACTTCAGATTTCGACCTGGTAATTCATTTGTTAGTTTGTTGCTTTATGTGGATGATATTCTCATAGCAAGCAACAATGTTGAAGATGTGATGAGGGTGAAGGCTGAACTCAATAAGGAGTTCGATATGAAGGATCTGGGAGCTGCTTCCAGGATTCTTGGAATTGACATTCGAAGAGATAGAAAGAAGTCGAAGTTATGCTTATCTCAAGAGGCATATCTATGAAAGATTCTCGAAAAGTTTGGTATGTCGAATTCGAAGCCAGTTGTGACTCCAACAAACCCTCAAATCAAGTTGAGTATTGATCAGTGTCCCAGTACTGATGTTGAAAGAGCCTATATGAATAGCATCATGTATGCTAATATAGTTGGTTCTTTGATGTATGCTATGGTCTGTACTAGACCCGACATAGCATATGCAGTAAGTCTTGTAAGCAGGTACATGGCGAATCCTGGAAAGGCTCACTGGCAAGCATTGAAGTGGATTTTAAGGTACATAAATGGGTCTCTAAACAGAGTCCTAATTTATGGTGGAGTCTTGGGTGAAGATAGTAAAGCAGTAATAGAAGGATATGTCGACTCTGATTATCCAGGTTGTATGGATTCTAGAAAATCTATTTCTGGATATGTTTTCACTATGTTTGGCACTGCAATTAGTTGGAAAGCAACACTTCAGAAGGTTGTTGCTCTATCAACCACTGAAGCGGAGTATATTGCCCTAACTGAAGTTGTGAAAGAAGCATTGTGGCTTGAAGGTTTTGCGAAGAAGCTGAAACTTCAAGGTCGAGGTATCACTGTTATATGTGATAGTCAGAGTGCAATAAACCTGTCGAAGAATTCAGCCTATCATGAATGAACTAAGCACATTGATGTGAGACTGCATTTCGTCAGAGGAGTAATCGAGCGTGGAGAAGTCCAAGTGCTGAAGGTTTCGACTGAAAACAATGCTGCTGATATGATCACAAAGACATTGCCGAGTTGCAAGTTTTTCCACTGTATGCAGTTGATAAAGCTGCATGAAGAAAGCTAGTTTGTTTCCTTGATGTAGTAGAGTTAGATCCAAGGTGGAGATTTGTGAGATATTGGATCGAACTCTAGTATGGTCGAATGGTAGCTTCTTGGTTCGACAGTTAGACAGAGTTAAGCATGAAGTCGAAGGTTGTTCACATGCTGGTGTCGAAGTGTGCATGCTGTAATCGAAGATGGGTCTAGCATGCAGATGTCGAAGATTCTAGGGTTGTTAGCATATTAAATTAGGTTTTAGTGTTTAAACCCTAATTTGTTAAGTTAGCTTGTTTATTAAGTTGGCTTATGTAGTGGGCCTTGCTGAAAAAGCTCATTGGTTAGTATGTTAGGTTTTATTATAAATAGCATACTAGTCTCTCATCATTGCTAAGCTGCAAATACTAATTTTGGGTGAGAGAGGTTATTTGTTATTCTTGTAAACTTGTAATCTTGTTTTAAGAGAAAGTAAAAGAATAAAAGTTATAACCAATTCTTGTGTTCTTCTTCTCCTCTCTAATTCCCTATTATACTTTGTTATTGGTATCGTTTTTCACAACATTGGGGCATATCCGATTTGCCATTGAGATTATGGATTTGAAACCTTCATTTGCTTTGAAGCTAAATCCGCAAGGATTCAGCCCTGTTCATCTTGCTATGCAACACTACCAAACGAGGAAGTTGTCTCGATTGGTCGACATGAATAAAGATTTTGTTAGAATCAAAGGAAGAGAAGGGTTAACTCCTCTTCATTTTGCAAGTCAAATTAGAGAAGTTGAAGTTTTAGCTGAATTCCTCATTGCTTGTTCGAATTCTGTTGAAGATGTGACTGCTAGGTGTAACACCCCTTTTATACCCAAAAATAAATAAGCATGCATATAATAAAAGGGCGTCACATCGATGTTTTCAAAAACTAAAAGCCTTTAAAAACCGACAGCATTTACTTACAATATATGATACACCTGGTCATTTCAAATAACACTTCTTAATTCATCATATTTTATCCAGAATATGCATTCACAGCGGAAACTACTAAATACTCATGTGTTTCATAAAATGATCCATGTCCCATACCATGATCAAGTCTCAATAATCATATCAACATAAATTAAAACATAATTCAGAATATTTGGCTTGAAAGCCTCTCAAACAACAAGTAGCCAAATAACAAGTTCTCAAGTCATAAACATAATACATAACCAAATAGAAACATGAGTTCAACACGACTAATCTACCCAGTGTTACATGACCAGAGCATCGACTCACTACCTAATCTCCAACAAACACGGAAGAATCTCCGGCTAGATCATGCACGAGCTACTAAACTCCAGAACCTGCATGTCGCCAAACGAGGGCAACATTAAAACAGAAGGGTGAGAATACGAATCATTATAAAAAAAGTATAATAAGATACAATGATTAAATCAACAATTCAAGTAATTAATCACACTATGTATAACCAGGTAGATAATAATCGATCTATATTTCACATGTTATCAAGTATACAACAAGTATAAAGAGTATAATATTTCAATTCCAATATTATATTCTCAATTATGCACACAACCATAATTATCACATATTCACACATTTAATCAAATATGTATTCAAACATCACTCATTTCGATTATCAAGCTCATACGCATATCACAATACATCAACTTCACATATTCAATTATCGCATAATTCTAATGTGACTCAATGCAAGATATGTGACACTATGCATGTGGTACCGCAATGTGAACCCAACGTTTCACCGCTTTCCGATTCAATATCTAGAATCCAAGCCACGCTTCCGATCCGGACAAGATCAAAGCCACCACGTATGTTTCCAATTAAGGATCAACGTAGTGTACGTCTATTTCCATTCAAGGATCACCGTCTATTACCATGTGAACCCACAGTTTCACCGCTTCCACAATAAAGCTGACTATGCCATGAATGAATGTACAATTACCAACCAACTATGCAATTAAGATCATCTCATCAATCTTAGCTTACCGCATACCCATAATAATTCAACTCTATGAATTATATATCAAATTGTACACAACATTCACAACACATTGATATCAATCAACATAATAGAAACAATATTCAATTATGATTCACAAAATACAATTAACACTAGTAAATCATACTATCTCATGTTAACTCATATTGCCAACGAAATATAAGAATATACTTCCAAACCAAGTATCAATTCATTAGTATTTGGCCAAAAATACAATTACGGTTAAATTCTCAAGATACCGTATTTTACCAAAAAAACCGAATAATTGATCTAATTCCAAATTTATTTCAATCAATTAAACTCATTGAAATTAATTCAACTATAAATTAAATCAACTAATTAATAATTATATTACATTAGTTCCAATTTACTCTATTATTTTTTATTACAAAACCAATATCTAATATAAGAAATATTCAAATTTATCCAATTTCGGTCGGTTCGTAAAACATCATCATTTCAACAAAATAACACTATCATGTTAATCTACTAATTAAACTTAGCTACCATATAAATTTTTATTAAATTCCGAACAACTAATTATACCGATTAATTCGACTATTTCGATCAAACGGGACTGTTTTGCATTTCATTTTGTTTTCTAACTGTTACTATTATACAATTCAATATACTATCATTCCTGTTTCTATCAATTTATAATGGTGCATTTCCAATTTTGCTAACCCCATAGTGACACGTGGCATATCCCTCACCATACTTAGTAGTACTAGTTTCTTAAACTCTTAGAATTTGGTGTATCACAGCAAAATAATTAAGTATTAGAATTTGCACATGGTATACTATTTGGATACATATTGGCACATGACATTATTCTACCAATTCACCAACACAGTAGAATATATATAGAATCACTATATTGGCACATTGATTATATAGAATCATTATATTGACACATAGAACATATACTGTTCGGATAAATAATTAAGTGTTATATTTGTGACTAAAAGATGTGCACATGATACTATTTAAGTAATTAAATATTGACATAGTCTATATCCAGTTTGTGCATTTCAACGCCACTATTCCCATAATTTTCTTTTCTCGCTACTGTATTCATTCTCAAGGAGAAATCATTTCCAAATTGTTCTCTCAAACTATAATTGAGTCTCTATAATATACTAATATACCAATTCCAAACACAATCAATTATCACAATTCAAAGATTATTCATCAAAACCTAACAATTTCAAAACCATAAAAATTAGAGATTTCAACTTAAACATGTTTTTACCCATTGACCCAATTATATTAACCCATAATAATAAGGATTCTCCCCCTTATCTCTTCAATGTGCTTCAAACCCTAGCTTTCTCCCTTGTTGTTCTTCCCCTAACTTTTTCTCCTTTCTCCTCTCTTAGTCTCATTTCTCCTCTTCTTTTGCAAATGAACAAAGTTATGATACCTCAACTCTTCCAACCCTTACTATATTATTCAAATTGGGCTTAACCCATATAATTCCACTTCCTAACTAATTAGGCCCAATTGATAAAATAGAGTAGTTCAAATAAATAATTATGCTCCAACAAATAATATTATTACCCTTAATATAATTTTTCAATTAATCCAATTAAATCCGACTTTATCTAAATTAAATAAAAATCCAATAATAATATTATTTCTAATATTATTTCTCTACATATTCCACTTTATTAATTTTTCGATTAACCGAATAAATTCTAACTTCACTTTATAATCCGAACATGTTTCTCAATAACATTGACGATCCAATTAATTATCAAACTTCGTCCAAATTAAGTAAATAAATCATTATTTAATTTAATTAGTCAGTTAATTAAATTCGGGCTGTTACACTAGGGGTGAGACTGCCTTGCATGTTGCTGACAAGACTCAAGAGTGAACAGTACGAAGCTCTTGATCTTCTTCTATGCTTTCTTAGAACAAATATCGAGAGAAATGCTAGGATGATTCAAGATAAAATACTAAATTGGAA
This sequence comes from Vicia villosa, assembly GCF_029867415.1. NCBI lineage: Eukaryota > Viridiplantae > Streptophyta > Magnoliopsida > Fabales > Fabaceae > Vicia > Vicia villosa. The sequence continues at coordinate 44,058,154 of NC_081186.1, read as the reverse complement.
GGACGAGGATGACAACACCATTTTGCATATTTTAGCACAGAGAAATTTTGAGCCACAGGTAACTTTTTGTTTTTGTCACTTTTTGAAATGCAACACGGTGTCCACAAAATGATAGATATTTATTTGGAAAAGTACTCTTTTTGTCCGGTATATGTTAATCTCAAAGTTAATTTTTGTTCCTTAACTTTAAAAAGTTTTATATTGATCTTTTAATTTTTTAAAAGGTGTCATTTTAGTCTTTTTTATCCTATTAGCGACCGAAAAACTCAAAAATCGGTTGCTAAATCAGTCGCTAATATGACAAAAAAAAACTAAAATGACACGTTTTAAAGAGTTAAGGGACCAAAATGAACCTCGAGATTAACATAAAGGATAAAAATAATATTTTTCCTATTTATTTACATTCGATAAATACTCTTTACTACTTACAAAAATTATATATATTCAAAATATTTTTAAATTTTAAGATTGTTTTAAAAATAATTTATTGGACCATGTTAGATTTAAGATAATAATTTTTTTCTCTCTTTCAAATATAAAAAGGATAATTTTTCTATGGTCAAAACACCAAATAAAAATACTTTTAGTCACACTCAAAAATATCAATTATCTCTTTCATATATGAAAGAATAATTTTTCTATGCTCAAAACACCAAGTAAAATATTTGACACTTACAGATAATTTATTGGATTATGTTAGACATTTGATGGTGTGACAATACTTGTAGAGCATGAATTTGACTAAGAGTAACCTTTTTTATGCATAAAATGAATATTCATCTCAATGTTATTTGTGTATTGATATTGAATGTGATTACTTGATTAGTATACAATATTAACATTGTCACAATATACTATAGTGACTTTCATGTATTTGTGTATTGATATTGAATGTGATTACTTGATTAGTATACAATATTAACATTGTCACAATATACTATAGTGACTTTCATTACAAGACACGGAAGTTTTCAAGACAACAAGATTTAGAAACAACGTTAACAATACCACGATAATATATTTTTTCCCTAGAATGAGAAAGAGTTGGTTGTCTTTAAGCAGACCATAAAACTAGTATCCCCAAGATAAACAAAATAACTGGATGTGGACCTGCAGGTGTTGAGACATTCTCTCTAGTCAACATTAGAATATATGGTGAGTTTGTCAACCGAGGAGGGTCACAAATATAACCTGTGAATATTGTGCCTTTAATGTATCTAATGATTTACTCCAAGGAATCATGTGCTACATTCTTAGATCGTGCATAAAAAGGTATACATGCTGAACGACATAAGAGATAGCAGGTCTTGTGAAAGTAAGATATTGCAGTGCTCCAATAAAACTTCTATACTCAGAGAGATCATGATATGGGTTGTCTGAGGTTCCATTAAGTTTCGCTTTTGTATCTGTTGTGGTAGAAATTGGTCGGCAAGAGGACATGACAGGTAAATTAATGATTTATTTGACATACTTATGTTTAGAAAGAAATATACCATCTAAGTGTCTTGTAATTGAGATACCTAGGATATAGTTTAGAGCACCCAATATCGCACCCTCGCGAAAAAAACTAACTGGCTCGAAAAATAAAGTCGCCACCCAACTTTATTTATTCTACTGAGAGAAGGGAAAAGATCGAGAAAACCCGAAAGAAAGAAAGGATAAGAAAAAAGGTCTTACGACCAAAGATCGGGTAAGGAAGTCAGTTACGCAAGGGGAATGTATTAGCACCCCTGACGTCTGTGGTACTCCACAGGATCCACTCATGCTTGCTTCTAATCTAAGCGTGTGTTATGAAAGTCTAAAGCTTAAGCTAAGGGTAAAAGCAAACAAAGGATGGAAAAGAAAATGCGGGGAAAAGAAGGAAATATTTACAAAATTGTGCTCGTTCAGGCCCCGCGACCTAATGCCTACGTATCCCTTTTGAGGAATCAGAGCGTCGTAGTTCAGCTCAACATTTTTTTGTTTGTTTGTTTTTTTAGTGGACAGAGTTACATTCGCATTGTAGCATTAGGATAGCAGCTCGCTGAGTGAAGTCTTATGTGTTACCTGTCTACGATTGAAAGGAAGCAACATGTCCGTTTAAGGGAAAAGCCCTGAAGGAGAGAGAGAGAGAGAGAGAGAGAGAGAGAGAGAGAGAGAGAGAGAGAGAGAGAGAGAGAGATAAATGGTTGGTTGGTGTTTTTTGATGTAGATAATGGTGAATTAAATCTCAATTCAAGGATACTCGACCTCTCTACCTTTTTAAGAGTTTGAAATTTACTACGTGTTTTATGTGTTTTGTTGGGTTTTTGGTGTAGATAGTTGTGAATTAATCCCAATGCAAGGATACTCACCTTTCTCTACTTTATGAGACTTTGAAATATTATTAAGTGTTTTGAAAGGTTGAGAAGAAAAAAAATTAATTATTTTATAAAATATTGTTATGTTAATGGAGTGGAGTTAATCCTAATATTTTTTTGGGATTTTTAAAGTGAAAAGAGAAAATTAAGTCTATATTGAAAACACATTTTTGATTTTTTTTATATATATATTGAAAATTAAAATAATATAAATATTAAATAAAAAAACAACATTGAAACATGGCCAAAAAAGGATAGTAAAAAGAGATACAAAAATAAAGAGTTGGGCCTGATTAAAGGGAGAAGGCCCAAAATCAATAAAAATCCATCCCGGGGGTGAGTTAAGCGCTGGGTATGATGCCACATAGAAAAGAAATCCAGATTGGGCTCGAGAAATAACAACAGGTCCAAAGTGAATTGAAGAAAGACAATTTCTTTATGGACCCTCCAAACTTTTTGAAAATCTGCGGCGAAATTTTAAAAATGCTCTTATATTTCGGAAGTGCATCTCCGAAATCACTTTTTTTTTGAAAAAAAGTTGATTTCGGAAGTGCACTTCCGAAAACACCTTATTTTTAGAAAAAAAATGTGTTTTCGGAGATGCATTTTCGAAAACTTTATTTTTTTGGAAAATGGGTGTCTTCGGAGATACACTTCCGATTCACCCCCCTGAAATATTTCGGAGATGCACTTCCGAAATATTGTTTGATACAGAAAACATAAATCAAGGTGAATCAATTATTTTAATTGTATAATTAATTGTATTAATTAAAATATATAATTAAATATATACTATTTTAATCAAAATATTTATTTAATATAATAAAGTAAAAGGAATATTAATTATTTTATAATATATATATATATATATATATATATATATATATATATATATATATATATATATATATATATATATATATATATATTAACATCTAATTTACCAATATATTTGGAATATTAATATTCTTTTATTTTACGATGTATTTTTGGTTGAATGTACGGTTTATCACTACGCCGTACAAGGGCTTCTAAAGCGCTTATTTTGGGCTTTTAGAGCGCTTAAAAGCGCTGCCAAAGCCAGCGCTGCCGTAGGTAACGACAACGCTTTTGAAACTCCAAAAGCGCTCTCGTAGACCCCCCTATAGCAGCGCTTTTTCCAGAAAAGAGCTCTCATATCTCCCCCTATAGCAGCACGTTTTCCAGAAAAGTGCTCTCGTAGCCCCCCTATAGCAGCGCTTTTTCCTGAAAAGAGCTCTCGTAGCCTCCCCTATAGCAGTGCTTTTATCCAGAAAAGCGCTCTCGTACCCCCCTATAGCAGCGCTTTTTCCAAAAGCACTTTCGTAGGTTGCGCTTTTTTTATCTTTTATGCTTTTTTTTTTATCTTAGGCAGCGCTTTTAGTTATAAAGCGCTTTCGTAGGTAGGCCTCTAAGAGCGTTTTTGAAAGCGCTGTCGTTGCTAAACGCAGTATTTTAAAGTGCAACCTGTAATTTAAGCCTCCCAGTTCGACCTATAATTTATATTTATTTTCAACCTGTAATATATTTTTAACCTATATTTATTTTCGACCTATAATATATTTTCAACTTGTAATATTTTCAACCATAGGTAGGACAATGTATACTAATATAATACCGTTATAATCCAAAATAATATATATACACCATTATAGTTCAATTCACATGTAACTAACTCATCTCAAACAAACTAAATCAGATACATATAACTAACTCATCTCTAACAATAACTAAATCTGAATATAAGCCCGAAATGTAAATAATCAGACGAGCGCACGGTCCTGGTCCTGCAAAGTATGAACAAAACAACACGGTCAATTAAAGGCTCCAACATCTATACTTCAAATTTTCCATGAAAACAAATTGTCATTCAGTAACATCAACAATATTATTAGCAACAATTTCATGTGATTTGCAACTCAATCCACCAATGTAATGTGTCATCAATCCAGTCTCATATCAAACTATCAGCACCACTTAACAACAACAAAAATAAACTTGATTCATATAACAACGTCATCATCGTCAACTAATATTAAGCAAAATGAACCAACATCCACCAAAGAAACTCAAACACAAAGTCATTATCAAAATAATGTATTCATAAAACTTTTCACACAATAATGTATTCATACCTATATAAATAGTTGCTGAATATAAAATTGACACAATTCCTCTTTGATTTCTTCCAACTTAAGTCTCGTGTAAGAAGCAACATTGAAGTCATCAAAGTACTACATAACAAAAACATAATATGAATGATTTAGTTAAATGTAATAAATTATAAGAAATTATCTTAAGTTATAAATTCATACCGTGATTGGAATCTCTAATTGATTCGTTTGAATGATTTCTTTCATAAACCTCAAAACAAAGTATCCGCAATCATAACTGTTTCGCTGTTGCGGACACTACATAGAAAAACAAATAAGATTTTATAGTTGTCTTGTTTTATCAAGTAGAATAACTATTATAAGCAAAATTGTGAAAATTAATGTACCTGCACTTTGATCCAAGTAATGTTGTTTGATTTAGTCCAGGATACATGTGCGTCTCTTTGACTTCGGAACACTTGTATTCATCTAACAAAAATATAAAAGCATATATTTAGATCAATCTCACAAATAATTAAATATATAAATATACACGAATATTTAGAACGATCCCACTTACGTATCAATCATTGACTTCATAGCCGGATAATTGGTCCACTCACCATCTACCGAATTCAGAAAATATTCCACTTCTCTTATAGGGTTGATAGCAAGCAACAACCAGTGTGCTCTGTAAATTAAAACAAAAGTTTATATGAAAATTTTGCTACGCAAAAGAAACAAAGATTAGATGAACCAAGAATGAGAAACTAACCCTACTGGTCGGGTATTATACGCCCAAAGAAACAGACTTTCTGTATTGCCGGTGGTCAGGAATCTATCGACTAAGCGCTGTCTAAACTGATTCCGGTTCCGTAGCAATTGTCTGTCCACTGCAATGGGCGGAAGACACGAAATGTGTAACGCCCGGAAAAATAAGTATATGCTTAATTTGGACATTTGTGACGTTTATTGGAATTTTACCGTTTTTGGATTCGTTTCAGTCGGTATTAGTTCGGGATGGCGGACTAATATTTAATTGAAGGTTTTCATATTTTTGGTACTGGAAATATTATTAAGGTAATATTCTGCGTTTTGGGGTTTTTCTGAGCAATTGATTTTGGACCGTAAAGTGAGATATTTTGTTAAGTGGCTAAGAGATATTTGTGGGAGAAAAGATAAGAAGGGAAAAAGGATAGAAAGAAAGGAGAAGAAAAACAGAAAAGAAGAAAAGGAAAAGGAAGAGAGAAAGAGAAGAAGAAGAAGAAGAAGAGGAAAAGAGATTTTGTGGTGATCAAAACAAACCTTGATCCAAGAACAAATCCAAGGTAAGGGGGGGTATGTCGTTTATTATGCATTTGTATGGTTTATATAGTTGTTCTTGTTCATCTTCTTCATCCTTTCCATATCTTCCATTTTTTCTTGTTTTGTAAGATAATGTTAGGTTTGAGAGAGATTAATGAATCAACCATGAAAGTTGAATATTATGTTGTTTATATGGCATGTGTGTGTTATAATGATGTTATAATGATGTATAGGTGTTAGAGTAATGTTTATAAGAGTTTGGTTGGTGGAAATGGTGATTTTAGGGTTTCTACGAAGCTTAGGTCGACCTACACAGGGGTTTGCGTCGACCTGTGCAGCCTAAAAGGCAAAAATCTGGGTTTTCTGATGAATGCGTCGACCTATTGGGTCAGCATGCGCATACCTGAGGGGGGCAGGAGTTCAATGCGTCGACCAATGTTTTCCATGCGTCGACCTACAGCTTTTTCCATTTTTGACAGATTTTGTAACGATCATAACTTTTGATCCGTAGCTCCGATGTTGTCGCCGTTCGAAGCGTTGGAAAGCTAAGGCAATAATTTACACTAAGATTTAATGAAATGATTCATATGATGTAGTCTCCTATTATTTTTATTAGGATTTAGTGGTAGAACTAAGTAGGGTTAACATATGAAGTATGTTTATGTTTTCCAAACTTTGAAAAGTCGTATCATTTAACTTGGGTGTTCGTTTTATGTGTCGTTTGAAACGTTGGGAAGCTATTTCCATGCTCTATATGATGATGTAGGAGGTAGTAGTGGTTGGTTGATTTTCATAAATGGTTTTGTGAACTAGTGCATGATAAATCATGATGATGTGTTGTGTGAATGTTAACGTATTGGTACGAGGTATGTGATTAGTTGTCGATAACATGAAACCATGTTCATATGTGTTATGTATTAATGAATGTTCATTCTTGATATGTGACGATGTTTGGTTGTTCGTTGTTAACATGATGTGTGGCCTTATGGCAAGTAATTGTTGTTATGAGAATGATGTATTATCATTGTTGAATTGTTGTTATTACAACTTGTTGTTGATGTATTAATGAAGTTGTGGGCCGATGGCCAATATTAATTTGATGTGATGCAAATATGCGATCATTTATGCCAATGTGGCTAGTATGTTTTGATGGTGAATGTGTGATGTGTGCTTATTAATGCCAGTGTGGTAATTATGGTGTGATGTAATTGATAACGATGTTATTAATTGGTGATGTATCCTTTTGGATAGAATATAAACGATGTAACGTGAGTGTATGATCGTGTTATATTGTTGATGATGTTGTTGTCATGTAATAGAGTCATATATTTGCGCATCATAACATTTCAATACGTTAATGCTCGGTAACAGTATATTAGCCTGAGTGGCAAGAGGTCATTAGTGGGAGCTACATGCTCGATGACGACAGCCTGCGGGCTTCCTGAGTGGAATAAAGTCCCAGCATAATGCTCGGCCAGGTGTATTTGTCATAATGACAAGGAGGAGTTTATTCCGGATTTGGTACCACATGCATATGCATAGTCGAGTCTCATTCATCATTGTCTGTCTTTATAACTTATGTTATCATTCATGTGTCGCATTACTTATATACCGATTGTGGTTGAATGAGTGGATTGCCGTGACTTTTATTCTTGAGATATCATGTTGATCCATGTGTTGTATTTTGATTAATTGTGTTTTAGTCGCTACATATATTATACTTATTCGTAATGAACTATATACTCACCCTTCTGTTGATTTGATGCTTGAGTGGCATCCTGCAGATTAGCCGCTTCGGGAGTCTTTGGAAGAGGTAGTTCTCTAGTTTGTCTTGTCGGTTGCTCTGATATGTAACACTGGGTAGTCGGGAGTCTGTTGTTATTTATTTGTATACGACTCTTTTGAATATGTATATGTGATAACGTGCCGTTGTGTATTGTAAACACTTTATTTTGGAAAACTCCTCTTTGAGAGTGAGAGCTATACGTATATATATATATATATATATATATATATATATATATATATATATATATATATATATATATATGTTCATATCTTCCGTGTGTTATGTATCGTTTTATTGGCAGGTGTTGTATGCTTTTGGCATCGCTGATGTCCGTTTGTTTTCTAGGTGTTTGTTTGGTTACTTAGTGTAACATCCTAATTGTGTTGTATGAAATTTTAACACTCTGATATTTTCTTGCCTAAATGCTTTAGGTAGAATTGGGGTGTTACAAAATGGAATCTGTTTGACAATTCAGTCTCGCGCAACACTTTGTCATACAACAACCTTAAATAAAAACATAATAAACATTAGATTATTTTAATTTAAATGTGTAAATAAATTGTTCAACTAATTAAATAATATATTCATCTAGTGCTCTACTAAGTACGCTCCTATTATCCTGGTCCTCACCGGTGGATACCGATTGCAACATGGTCTCCTATAATTCATTTACATTTCAATAATTATTAGTGGAGATAAAAAATCAATTATATATTAATAAACATTTGATTTAATTAAAGACACGATGTTATACTTACACATTCATCATAAACTTTTTGAACATCGGGATCAACAGCTCGATTCTTGCCCACACGAGCTTCCTTCCACAACACATGTACTGGAAGTGAGGTTTCCTCACTTTTCGTCTCCTCTAACTATGCATTGACATAAATGATAAAATCGTCAATTAAAACACATTTAGACAATTAATAAGAACGTAGCATTTATATTTACTTACAATTTTTTCCTCTAAGCGTGCATATCCCAAATGCCCTTTTTTGTATGGATACGCGGGTTTTAATGCTCTCGCACTATTTGTGGCAATCCTTTTCCAGAAAGCTTCATCTCTTTGATTTAAAAACTCAGCCCAATCTTCTTCTTTAATGAAGAGCTCATATTTTTGTTGGCCGTCCCGGTGCCTCTTCAAGAAAGTTTCCATCTTTATCCTTAAGATAGGTGTTTGTTAAAATAGCTTTCCACCCTTTATATCTTTTTCCGGCCAAACTAAGTATGTAGCGTTTAGCCTCATCTGGTATGTTAAAAGACCTTTGCGAAAAAACATACGCATAGAGTGTGTTAGTATAAGTAATTTAAACAAATTATCGTCAAGATTATAACAACAACCATATATGATACCTTAAGCTCGTCCCAAATCATATCTTTTTTCTCGTCCAACGTTTTTCTTTTCAAATTCCATTTAGATACGGAGATTGGATTATGCAAACGAACAAGTATACCAATGTAGCTTGTCAACTTTGCAGCATTAGAACCAATTGCTTGTTTATCAGAATTCCATTCTAAATTATATATTAATCCTTTGTCACTATCTCGAATGATTCCCTTCATAATGGTGATGCCTCGTGCAACTTCTGTTGATGATGTATCAGGTTGAGGATTTGTATCCGGAGCATCTCTATCTTGTGAGTTTTCTTGTGAGTTTTCTTGATTACTAGCAATTTGACCTGTATCAAACAAACTAAAGCACATTAGTACACTATTAATAAGTTAACAGTCTATACAAGTCAAATGGAAGTCAAAGTAACCATGTACAAGTAAATCGGAATCGAAATCGGTGAAATCGGAATAAGTGTCAAAAAAAGAAAGTTGTCGGAATTGAACGAAATTTACATGGCTATGGTAAAACGTCCTCACGGACTCAAAAATGAAGTCGGTTTTCCAAAATTCAGACCCTAAGCCCGACTTTTGACTACGGGCAGAAGCAAAACCGATAAAAAAACAGTCCCGAAATGCAAAGATAAGTGCATGAGCAGCTCCGGAATCGTCAAAATAGTATAGTTACATGTACAGAAGTCGACAAACTGATACATGGTTCAAAAGTTATGTACAAAACGAAAATATGCACCAAAATTGAATAAGTATTGTAACAATCAGAATACAAATTGAAAAAAACTATACAAATTGAATATATAACAATCGGTACAAATTGAAAGTTGTCGGAATATGTATACTATTACCTTTTTCACTAACGTCTCTTTCTTTTCTTGGTAGGATTGTGTTCTACGCGTCTCTTAACAACGCGGACGGTTGGATTGATCCAAATACCCTCATTATGATCATTTCTAGTACAAGATTCATTCTCATTTTGATCGTTTCTTGTACAAGATTCAATGCCAACACCAATATCACCTTGATCTCCAATGTTTTCATCAATTATTTTGTTAGATAAAAGCACTATAGACCATTTCGTACTTGTCGGATCATTGACATAGAACACTTGTTTAACTTGAGAGGCTAGAATGAAAGGCTCATCTTTGTACCCCACCCTATTGAGATCCACTTGCAAAAATCCTGACTTATCCATTCGTATGCCATTATTATTTTCAACCCACTTGCAACCAAATACAGGAATCTGAAACTTCGCGTAATCAAACACCAAAATGCGCTCGATAACCCCAAAATATGACAAATTTGCAAATTTCGGATTTAAGTCATTCGCACTTGATATGTGCATTGATTCAGCTACCAAGGTAACACCACTATTTTGCATAGTACTTTTATCATCCTGTTCTTTGGTATAAAATGTGTATCCATTAATTGCGTATGTGCTATAAGAAAACACAATTATACTTGGACCATATGCTAAACATCTCAACCGTTCTGTTACTGAAGCAGGATTTGAACGATACTTTGAATAAATATGTTCCCTAAACCACGGTATGAAACTTCGATTGTGCTCTCGTACTATCCGATTCTCATTTCTATTCGAGTTTAAATCTCGCAGAACAACCTTGTGCATTTCAACATACGGCTCAACCTCAATCTCGTTGTGCAGAACATACAAATGCACTTGATCCCGCTCGACCATTGATACTGTCACAACTTTATTTCCAATTAGCCTTTTTCCTTCTTTTTTTTCAACAATATGAGATTTGGGGAGTCCAATTGATTGAACATTTGACAGAAAAACAGTACAAAACTCAACCGCTTTTTCAACAATGTATCGTTCGGCAATACAATCCTCCGATCGACTTCTGTTTTTTACGTACCCTTTTAATATTTTCATATAACGTTCAGCAGGGTACATCCATCTCATATAAGCTGGTCCGCACAATTGTGTCTCTTTCACAAGATGAATGACTAGATGAACCATTATGTCAAAAAACGAGGGAGGAAAATACATTTCAAGATCACATAAAGTAACAACTATCTCTTTTTGCAATGTTGGTAAGATCGCGGGATCGATCACCTTACTGTAAATTGACCTGAAGAAAAAACACAGTTTAGTTATTGCGCTTACTTTTTCTGGCAGAATAGAACGTATACCTATTGGTAAAAAATGTTCCATTATAACATGGCAATCATGCGTCTTCAAACTCTTTAACTTAAGGTCTTTCATGGACACAAGTCTTCTAATATCTGATGAGTAGCCTTTTGGAACTTTAACTTCACTGAGGAACTTACACAATGTTTTCTTCTCCTTTCTAGATAGAGTGTAAACAGCAGGTGGCAGATATGTTCGTCTTCCTTTCGTCACGGGTCCCAATTCAGTTCTCATTCCCATGTTTACCATGTCCTTCCTTATGTTAAGGCCATCCTTAGACTTTCCTTGTATATTGAGTAACGTACCTAAACACTATCAAATACATTTTTTTCAATATACATAACATCGAGAAAATGTCTTACGTACAACGACTTCCAATATGGTCATTAAAAAAAAATTGACTTCTTCTTCCACCAACCCTTGACAAGTAAATATGCAAAAGGCTTGCCAAACTGAGTGCTCACATCTTTCACCTTTTCAAAAATTTGATCATCTGTCAAAAAAGGCGGGGTTGTACATTGTTCGGCCTTTCCATTGAATGCTTTTCTCCACCCACGATAGTGATGATTAGAATTTAAGAATCTACGATGACCGAGAAAGACATTCTTCTGACAAAGATCCAATCGTGTTGTATCGGTTTCATCTTCACAAACAAGACACGCTTTTTGACCTTTATTGCTGTACCCTGATAGATTACCGTATGCTGGAAAATCATTAATTATTCCAAACAACATCGCCCTCAAGTTGAAACTTTCTTTCCTATACCCATCATAAACCTCCACACCGTTCTCCCACAAAAACTTTAAATCTTCGATTAAGGGTGCCAAGTATACGTCTGTCATTCCCTGGTTGTTTAGGCCCAGAAATTAACATAGATAACATCATGTACTTACGCTTCATACATAGCCACAGAGGTAGATTATAAATCATAAGAATCACAAGCCAGGTGCTATGTGTAACACCCCCTCTTTATACCCCAAAGTATATAACATAAAATCAGAGAATAACATGCATATAATTAAAAAGGGCGTCACATTGATGTTTTTAGAAGAACTAAAAACCTAAAAAAAAACTGACAGCATTTATCTACACAGCACAATACTCCTGGTCATTTTAATAACACTCAATATCAAATCACAATTTAACCTGAATATGCATTCACAGCGGAAATATATGATACTCATGTGATTATAATGATTCATGTCCCATACCATGATCATTGATCAATGCATTTTGATGCACATTCCTCTACGGTTGTACTTATACATTTCCATGGTTTGCTTGTCTTATTTTTGTATTTTATAATGTTTTTATATTTTAAATTATTTTTATTGTTATTTGATTTTCGTATTTATTTTTCAGCTTTAGCAGTCTGCACGGAAACGATCATAACTGGAGTTCCGGGAATCCGATTGAGGCGTTCTAATAATCGATGGAAAGCTAAGAGAAAGAGCTACAACTTTTATGTTGGAGTCAAAGTCAGAATCAGAACCTATATTTCCCAGAATTGCGTTTGAAGCTGCAGCACTATTTTATTTTCAGTTTTTGGGTCGTTTAGTAGTGGGCCTGGTTTTGTCATTCGACCCAGTTGGGTCATAAACGTTTTTTGGCTGATTCCTAATAGGTCTAGCAGCCGTGTTACTGTTTATCACGTTTTACTATTCACAATTTTGTTTCCACTCTTTTGCTCTGTACGGTAATGGAGAACTAAACCTCGAGGATCAATTCACTGTAATCAGATGCCGCTTTGAGGTTCTTTTATAATTTTCCATTAATCTGTTCCTTTGAATTCAATCTATAATTACAATTGCTTGCTTAATTTAATTGTTTTTATATGATAGAATTCTTTAATTTGATTGTTGTCTGTTCTTGAATCAATTTCGTGATTAGTGTAGCTTTTGCATTGTCGCGTTCGATCATATTGTGTTTGCTTAATTCACAATAGCTTATAATCCGTTTGCTTTATCCGGAATTCAGGGACAGACTTCGTATAATTGCTATTGCGCTTGTCAGTAGTTTTTGTAGTCGAATAGGATCAGACCCGTTTAGGGAATTGGAATTTTATAGGGATCAATGATAAGTCGGAAGTTGATACAGTGGGTTGATTCGTTTCAGCTTATTCAGATTATCACTATTTTATAATAACTTATTTTCTGCATTTTTATAATTGAACACGAAACAACCCCCCCTTAATTCGAATTCCATTCGGTTAGTAACAACTAAGAATCCTTGTGAGACGATATTCGAGTCACTTGTCGCTATCTACAGTTTTATTCAAAATAACTCGTTTTTGATCCGCGTGCGACAGCGGATCAAATTGGCGCCGTTGCCGGGGATTCTTGTGAATATTAACTGATTTTAGAGTCTTAGATTTAGTGTTCGTGCGTTTAGGCCGTAGTTTCCTCACGGTTATGGTCAGTCCGCGTTTAGAGTCGAAAAAAAATCAGATTTTGCAAAAATTGTATTCGATTGTAAAACGTTTTTTCCTATTGGAAGTACAAAAATCGTGCGATCAATACTCCCTTACTCTAGAAGAGTAAGGGAATTCGACCCAAAATCTCCAAATTCATCGTTTTTCTATTTTTAATGAATTTTTTACTGTTTTCATAGAGTAAAAAAAAATCCAAAAAAAATCTCAAAATTCTTATTTGTCTTAATTAGATTAAATTTCGTGTTTTTATATTTTTCTGAATTTAGTTTAATTGTTTTTATTCTTTCTATTCATTTCTGCATGTATGGGACTTTATCGGTATTTCGGTGTTTGTTGAACTCATGGCTGAACAAAGAACACTAATGCAGTTGGCTGTCCCTAATGTGAACTATAATGGTTTATGTATTGACTATCCTGCGGGTGATGCACCTTTTGAATTGGAATATGGTTTAACACATTTGTTGCCTAGGTTTAATGGTTTTGCAGGTGAGGATCCGCATAAGCATCTGAAGGAATTTCAGGTTGTGTGCTCTGCCCCTTCCGAACCTTCACTAGAGGATATTGTCAAACAAATGGCTGCAAATAATCTTCAGTATCAACAGCAAGTAGATTCTACTCTCCAGACTTTGCAAACACAGATTGGACAGCTTGCCACTTTGATGAATGCCATGCAGCAAGCTCAAGGATCAAACCAACAACGCTTGGAAGAGCATTCTGTTTTTCAAATAGAGTTGCTTTCTGAAAATGTTGATGATACTTGTACTGATTTGTTTGCAGATGATTTTCCATCATTGTCTGGTTTTGATGATGTTTACTCTTGTGATGTTTGTACTGACACTAAAATTTGCTCTGTTTGTGCTGAAATTGAGGTTGCCTTGCAAGTTGATATTCTTACTACAGATGAGGTTGCAAATGAAGTTGTTCATTTAGATGAAGCTCTCGACACCCCGGCTGCCCGGATCAAACCATCCATTGAACAACCACCTTCCCGGGAGCTGAAACCAATTCCTCAAAATCTTAAATATACTTATTTAGAGATGAATGAAAAACTTCCGGTTATAATTTCTTCTAAACTTTATTTTGATCAAGAAAGTAAGTTTTTGCAGGTTTTGAAGAAGCATAACAAAGGAATTGGATGGACCTTGGATGATATTTATGATATTAGTTCGTCCATGTGTGTGCATAGGATCTCACTTGAAGATGCAGCAAAAGTAGCGAGGCAGCCCCATAACCTTTGGTTCCTTGATGTTGTGAAAGATGAGAGCACCTTCACATGCCCATTTGACACTTTTACTTTCAGAAGAACATTCTTTGATCCTGGAATAAAAGGCGAAGGATCTAAACCACTTTTTAAGGACAATGAGAATTATCGAAAGCTACTCCATGAGAGCCCCACTTTGGAAGAAGAGAATATAGAAGATCTCTCTTTGAGAAAGGCAACTTATGTGATCACTTATCCTCCTTGACTACTCGGGTGTGTTCTTTCCTTTCTCTCACTCTTATTTTATATTAATGTTCTTTCATTGAGGACAATGTATGTCTTAAGTGTGGGGGAGAGAATCATTTATTTGTTTTGTTTTCTTTCATTTTTTTTTTGTTTTTGTTTTAATTTCAA
This sequence comes from Vicia villosa, assembly GCF_029867415.1. Lineage (NCBI taxonomy): Eukaryota > Viridiplantae > Streptophyta > Magnoliopsida > Fabales > Fabaceae > Vicia > Vicia villosa. Next base: position 44,043,062 of record NC_081186.1, on the reverse strand, counting down.
CCAATAAAAAAAATGCATCTTCTTGAAAGCTTTAGGCTATAGACTGATTTGAGTCGAGTTTGCGGAGACGTGGGAAAAATTCACAAGACCAGTATCGTTCTAACACCGTAAGTCTCCTGCATATGGAAATCGATTTGAATTTTTTATTATGTTTTAGCCTTAAATTCTCATTCTTTGACAGCCCTTGAGTAGTTTATTTTAGCAGTCGGCACCATCTCTCACACACTTTACGCAGGAAGCCGATGAATATAAGTGAATATTCCGAAAAGAAAAGAAAAAAAGAGAAAAGAAAAAGGTAATACACCTTCTAAGTTTGGTGATCCTCACCCGGTCACTTAACCCAACGGTTGTGTAATCTTCAAAAAAAAAGTTTTCAAAACTCTTTGTTAGTTGGTTCAGCGGTTTCTGGTGCTGAACTTGGTAGGGAGGATTACGGTCCGATCCCCCGCAACTACATCTGAGTAAGCAAAGGGTTATGCCATGCAAGTACCGGAATCCCGTGAAAAAGGATCAGAGTCACTAACCGGTCGTCCTGCTATAAGTGTGTGGAGATAACGGGCTTAATGTGATTGCGCCTGAATGAAAAAGAGCAAAAAGGATGAGTAAGTTAGGCTATGGTATAATAATATGATTTGAATTGGTTTGTGTATTTAGGAGGCTTATGTCTGCATATCTGTGGTTAGTATTCTTACGATGTCCTTAGTGTGCAAGATTAGTATCTGTCGATGCAAACTTACCCGAAGAAGATTGGTAGCCTAGGATGAGTAACTGTTGATGTATTTCTGCTTTCTTTGTTTTGTTTTTCATTTTGCTCGGAGTGCAAAAGTTCAAGTGTGGGGGAATTTGATCAGTGCATTTTGATGCACATTCTTCTACGGTTGTACTTATACATTTCCATGGTTTGCTTGTCTTATTTTTGTATTTTATAATGTTTTTATATTTTAAATTATTTTTATTGTTATTTGATTTTCGTATTTATTTTTCAGCTTTAGCAGTCTGCACGGAAACGATCATAACTGGAGTTCCGGGAGTCCGATTGAGGCGTTCTAATAATCGACGGAAAGCTAAGAGAAAGAGCTACAACTTTTATGTTGGAGTCAAAGTCAGAATCGGAACCTATATTTCCCAGAATTGCGTTTGAAGCTGCAACACTATTTTATTTTCAGTTTTTGGGTCGTTTAGTAGTGGGCCTGGTTTTGTCATTCGACCCAGTTGGGTCATAAACGTTTTTAGGATGATTCCTAATAGGTCTAGCAGCCGTGTTACTGTTTATCACGTTTTACTATTCACAATTTTGTTTCCACTCTTTTGCTCTGTACGGTAATGGAGAACTAAACCTCGAGGATCAATTCACTGTAATCAGATGCCGCTTTGAGGTTCTTTTATAATTTTCCATTAATCTGTTCCTTTGAATTCAATCTATAATTACAATTGCTTGCTTAATTTAATTGTTTTTATATGATAGAATTCTTTAATTTGATTGTTGTCTGTTCTTGAATCAATTTCGTGATTAGTGTAGCTTTTGCATTGTCGCGTTCGATCATATTGTGTTTGCTTAATTCACAATAGCTTATAATCCGTTTGCTTTATCCGGAATTCAGGGACAGACTTCGTATAATTGCTATTGCGCTTGTCAGTAGTTTTTGTAGTCGAATAGGATCAGACCCGTTTAGGGAATTGGAATTTTATAGGGATCAATGAAAAGTCGGAAGTTGATACAGTGGGTTGATTCGTTTCAGCTTATTTAGATAATCACTTTTTTATAATAACTTATTTTCTGCATTTTTATAATTGAACACGAAACAACCGCCCCTTAATTCGAATTCCATTCGGTTAGTAACAACTAAGAATCCTTGTGAGACGATATTCGAGTCACTTGTCGCTATCTACAGTTTTATTCAAAATAACTCGTTTTTGATCCGCGTGCGACAGCGGATCAAATTGGCGCCGTTGCCGGGGATTCTTGTGAATATTAACTGATTTTAGAGTCTTAGAATTAGTGTTCGTGCGTTTAGGCCGTAGTTTCCTCACGGTTATGGTCAGTCCGCGTTTAGAGTCGAAAAAAAATCAGATTTTGCAAAAATTGTATTCGATTGTAAAACGTTTTTTCCTATTGGAAGTAAAAAAATCGTGCGATCAATACTCCCTTACTCTAGAAGAGTAAGGGAATTCGACCCAAAATCTCCAAATTCATCGTTTTTCTATTTTTAATGAATTTTTTACTGTTTTCATAGAGTAAAAAAAATCCAAAAAAATTCTCAAAATTCTTATTTGTCTTAATTAGATTAAATTCCGTGTTTTTATATTTTCCTGAATTTAGTTTAATCGTTTTTATTCTTTCTATTCGTTTCTGCATGTATGAGACTTTATCGGTATTTCGGTGTTTGTTGAACTCATGGCTGAACAAAGAACACTAACGCAGTTGGCTGTCCCTAATGTGAACTATAATGGTTTATGTATTGACTATCCTGCGGGTGATGCACCTTTTGAATTGGAATATGGTTTAACACATTTGTTGCCTAGGTTTAATGGTTTTGCAGGTGAGGATCCGCATAAGCATCTGAAGGAATTTCAGGTTGTGTGCTCTGCCCCTTCCGAACCTTCATTAGAGGATATTGTCAAACAAATGGCTGCAAATAATCTTCAGTATCAACAGCAAGTAGATTCTACTCTCCAGACTTTGCAAACACAGATTGGACAGCTTGCCACTTTGATGAATGCCATGCAGCAAGCTCAAGGATCAAACCAACAACGCTTGGAAGAGCATTCTGTTTTTCAAATAGAGTTGCTTTCTGAAAATGTTGATGATACTTGTACTGATTTGTTTGCAGATGATTTTCCATCATTGTCTGGTTTTGATGATGTTTACTCTTGTGATGTTTGTACTGACACTAAAATTTGCTCTGTTTGTGCTGAAATTGAGGTTGCCTTGCAAGTTGATATTCTTACTACAGATGAGGTTGCAAATGAAGTTGTTCATTTAGATGAAGCTCTCGACACCCCGGCTGCCCGAATCAAACCATCCATTGAACAACCACCTTCCCGGGAGCTGAAACCAATTCCTCAAAATCTTAAATATACTTATTTCCGATTCAATATCTAGAATCCAAGCCACGCTTCCGATCCGGACAAGACCAAAGCCCACCAAACGTAAACATATAGTTTACCGCTTCCGATTCACTTTAGAATCTAAGCCTCGCTTATGTTTCAAAGCAAACCACCTTTGTTTCAAGGCATCCATGATATGAATGTATGTACAATGTTAATCAACACATGCAATTAAGATCATCTCTACCATCTTAATATTTAGCACATTACAATAATTCACTCAAAGAATTATTACACAATATTGTACACAACATTCTCATCACATAAGCATTATTCACATATAATAGTCAACACACAAATCCACTCCACCATTTTTAATTAATACTAGTCATTAATATTATTATAAGCTAACTCATAATTTGTCAATTTTATGTAATTTACTCACTTCCTATTAAACTAACATATCATTAGGATTTCTTTTGCCATTTAGTTATTCATGAGATTTATTAATTTTTTTACCAAAATATAAGCACATTCCTATATTATATCTATTATAAATATACTGTGTTAACAATGAACCAATTTTATCTAACTATTATGGTATCGCTACAGTGTGCCTCACACACATTGTTTCTAAAAAAATAAGGCGCTACAGCATGTAGCATCATGGGATTGTTTTCTAATAAGACCAAAATGTGACATTAAGGAAGGTACTAGTTCTCTTTTCTTCTTTTTTTTAAAACCAAAATGCTGTACACAGTAAAAGTAAAACGAGTGGTATCCATTTTCTTCAATGCAAGAGGTGTGTGTTCATCACACGGTACATCATTAATGAATGTACATCAAGTGGCAATTAGTGTGTTCAATCAAGGCAATAGATGCTCAGTTTCGGTCTCTTCATTTAGGACAGGGTGGAACAGTAGCCGTATTGCATTAATTAGAGGGTAGTAATTCAAGTCATCATGTGACTCTATTGCTACAGTGTCCCACGGTTTTAATTACCATTGCTGAGAACTTGTAGTTCTCTAATTGGCTAATGAGCAACAATAGTGGTGAATAAATGAAACAAGTAAAAGAAACAGTAAATGAAACAATACATTCTAAATGTTATCTGTCTCGCTCCGCCAGCTAACCCGTCCGTCAATCAATGCTAAGGGATGACTCAATCGGTGTCCCCCATTAACACTTCACTCTTATTTTTTTTTTATACTTGTCTTAATACAGGTATCAGTTCTAGCATAAGCTGGACTTCAATTTCTAATTATTTTACAGATTTTCAACATACTAATTGGAAATTATAAGCACCCATTTTGTAAGATTTATCTATGAACAATTATAAAGATATCAACCTACCAATTACCCCATTATACTAACCCACAATGATTAGGGATTCTCCCCCTTACCTCTTGTTTTCTCCTCCAAAACCCTAGCTTCCTCTTCTTGTTCCTCTCCTCCACTTCTATTCTTGAAAACCAGAAAATAATAAATGATGTCTCTATTCCTTGTTTCCTCTCTTACTACCCTTATGTATTATATTGGGCTTTAAAATTAATAACACCCCCCAATTGCTTATCACTCCAATAAATAGGCCCAATTAGTCTAACTCTCTAATAACTTAATTAATTCTATTAAACACAATTGCACTCAAGTTTAATTAATTAAATTAATAGTTAAATCCCATAACTATTAAATAATTAATTTAACACACCAAAAGTATAAAATAAAATATTATAATAAAATAAATACTATATAAAAAAAAACGGGTTGTTACAACTCTCCCCAACTTAAAAGATTTTCGGCCTTGAAAATTACCTCAAACAAACAACTCCGGATACGATTCCTTCATCTTATCCTCGAGTTCCCAAGTGATGTTGCCCTCGGCGACTCCGCTCCATATTACTTTCACCAAAGCGATCTCCTTACCAAGAAGCTTCTTCACCTCACGATCTTCAATCCGCATAGGTGTTGTATCAACCGTCAAATTATCTCTTACTTGAACATCATCCAACTGAACAACATGCGATGGATCCGCAATATATCTCCTCAATTGAGACACATGGAATACATCATGGAGATTAGAAAGAGACGGTGGCAACGCAATCCGATAAGCTACTTCACCCACTCTTTCCGAAATTTGGTAAGGACCAATAAAACGTGGCGTCAACTTACGCGACTTCAACGCTCTACCAACTCCCGTTATTGGCGTAACACGAAGAAACACATGATCATCCTTCTCAAATTCAAGAGTCTTCCTCCTCTTATCATGGTAACTCTTTTGACGGCTTTGAGAAGCCTTCATCTTCTCCTGAATCATCTTAATTTTATCCGTAGTCTCTTGAATCAATTCGGGTCCAACTACAACACTCTCTCCCGACTCATACCAACATAAAGGAGTTCTACACCTCCTTCCATAAAGCGCTTCGAAAGGTGCCATCCCAATACTAGAATGGAAACTGTTGTTATAAGTAAACTCGATCAACGGCAAGAAACTATCCCAATTTCCTCCTTGTTCCAAAACACAAGACCTTAAGAGATCTTCAAGTGATTGAATAGTCCTCTCCGTTTGACCATCGGTTTGCGGATGGTACGCTGAACTCAAACGCAACTTCGTACCCAATGCACCTTGCAAACCTTCCCAAAATCTCGAAGTGAACCTCGGATCTCTATCAGAAACAATACTCGATGGAATACCATGCAAGCACACAATTATCTCGATGTATAACTTAGCAAGTCTCTCCATTGAATAATCCATCCTCATCGGAATAAAATGAGCACATTTAGTCAACCGATCTACAATTACCCAAATCGCCTCACAATTACTCAATGTCCTCGGCAAACCTGAAACAAAATCCATCAAGATACTATCCCACTTCCACTCGGGGATAGATAACGGTTGCATCAAACCAGACGGTTTTTGATGTTCAATCTTTGACTTTTGTCAAGTCAAACAAGAATACACAAATTCTGCTATGTCCTTCTTCATACCTTGCCACCAAAACATTTTCCTCAGATCTTGATACATTTTAGTAGCGCCCGGATGAATACTTAAACCACTTCTATGTCCTTCCTCAAGAATCCTCTTTCTCAAGTCCGCAACACCTGGAACACAAACTCGATCACGACACTTCATAATACCATTCTCATCAATTCGAAAGTCACCACCTCTCCCTTGATTAATCAATGTGAATCGATCAACCAAACCTAAATCAGATTTCTGTCCTTCTCGAATCTCATCCAAAATACCACTAGTAAGCTTCAACATACCAAGCTTCACACCACTAGAAGTCTCTTCGCATAACAAACTTAAGTCTCTAAATTATTCCAACAACTCAAACTCTCGAACCATCAACATAGACATGTGTAATGACTTCCGACTCAAAGCATCGGCTACAACATTCGCTTTTCCAGGATGATAGTTTAAACCAAAATCGTAGTCCTTCAAGAACTCTAACCATCTTCTTTGCCTCATATTCAACTCTTTCTGATCGAACAAGTACTTCAAGCTCTTGTGATCACTAAACACATCAAACCTTGATCCAAACAAATAGTGTCTCCAAAGCTTTAACACAAACACCACAGCTGCCAACTCCAAATCATGTGTAGGATAATTCCTCTCATGAACTTTGAGTTGCCTTGAAGCATAAGCTACAACTTATCCCTTTTGCATTAGAACACCTCCCAATCCTAACAAAGAAGCATCACAGTAAACCACAAAAGGTTCTAACGGATCCGGTAAAATCAAAATGGGAGCAGAAGTCAATCTTCTCTTAAGTTCTTGGAAATTCTCTTCACATTGCGAAGTCCAAATAAAGGCTTGACCTTTTCTAGTCAACTGCGTCAACGGTAACGACAACTTCGAAAACCCCTCAATGAACTTCCTGTAATAGCCAGCCAATCCCAGAAAACTTCTAATCTCAGCAACAGACTTAGGAGCTTCCCATTGAGATACAGCTTCTATCTTCGAAGGATCAACAGAGATACCTCCACTTGAAATCACATGCCCGAGAAAGCTTACTTCACTTAACCAAAACTCACATTTAGATAGCTTAGCAAACAACTTTTTCTCTTTCAACACGGACAAAACAACCCTCAAATGCTCAGCATGCTCCTCCTCACTCTTAGAGTAAATCAAGATGTCATCAATGAATACCACAACAAACTTATCCAGATAGTCATGAAAGATCCTATTCATATATTCCATGAACACGCCAGGTGCATTAGTCACACCAAACGGCATCACAGAATATTCGTAATGACCATACCTCGTCCGAAAAGCAGTTTTCTGAATATCCTCAGCTCTAACGCGAATCTGATGATAACCAGACCTCAAGTCAATCTTGCTAAACACACATGCTCCAACCAACTGATCCATCAAGTCATCAATTCTCGGAAGTGGATATCGATTCTTAATCGTCACTTTGTTCAATTGTCTATAATCAACACATAATCTCATCGAACCTTCTTTCTTTTTGACCAATAGAACAGGTGCACCCCACGGAGATACACTAGGACGAATAAATCTCTTCTCAAGCAACTCTTCAAGTTGACTCTTCAATTCTTTCAACTCTGAAGCGGACATCCTATATGGAGCCATCGATACAGGACTAGTTCCAGGAACTAAATCAATCGAAAACTCAACTTCTCGTTCTGGTGGTAAATCAATTATATCATCAGGAAATACCTCCGTAAATTCACAAACTATAGGCAATTCCTCAATGGTTCTCTTCTCTCGCACATCTAAGGTTGCTAACAACATGAACAATTCAGCTCCACCTTGAACTGATCCGTCGACTTGCTTAGTAGACAAGAATAAATCTTCTTTAATACAATTCTCAGGAAAGATGACCGTCTTATCAAAACACTTGATATGCACACGATTAAATTCCAACCAATTCATACCCAAAATCACATCAAGTTGTTCTAAAGGAAGACAAACTAAATCGATCCCAAAATCCCTACCAAAGATACTCAATGGACAATTCAGACATACATAAGAAGTAGAAACAGAACCCATAGCAGGTGTATCAATAACCATACTTCTATGCATATCAGATAATACAAGATTCAATCTTCTAGCACAATCCAAGGAAATGAAAGAATGTGTCGCACCGGTATCAATAATAGCAATCAAATGTGTACCATTAATGAAGCACGTACCTTGAATTAGCCTCTCATCAGTAGTGGCTCCTACACCAGACAATGCGAACACTTTTCCTTTTGCTTGCTCCTTCTTTGGCTTGTCACATTTTGTACTAATGTGGCCTTTCTCTCCACAGTTGAAACAAGTCACATTCGAACCACCTCTACAATTAGTAGCTATGTGACCATACTTGCCACACTTGAAACAAGTAGTAACCTCTTTCTTGCACTCAGCAGCCTTATGACCCTCAACACCACATTTGAAACACTTAGGTGAAGTAGAAGATCCTCCCCAACTTGGCTTCTTGCCAAAACCAGCTTGTTTCCTCTTGTCATCATACGGTTTCCCATGATCCTGATTCTTTCCTTTCAAACTCTTGTAGATAGAGGCACTTTCCCTACTATCCTCATCATAAATCCGACTCTTGTTAACCAACTCAGTAAAACGGGTAATCTGTTGGTAACCAATAGCCTTCTTGATATCATGTCTCAAGCCATTCACAAACTTCAAACATTTAGATCTCTCAGCATTAGCAGTATTATAGTGGGGACAATACTTGATAAGCTCCTGAAACTTAGCAGCATAAACAGCAACGGTACCATTTCCTTGCTTCAACTCAAGGAACTCCACCTCTTTCTTCCCACGAAAATCTTCAGGAAAATAGTTCTCCAAGAAAACATCACGGAAAAGATCCCAAGTAACCTCAATGCCATCTTCTTCAAACCTCCGAAGAGTGTTGTTCCACCAATCTTCAGCTTCCTTTTCCAGCATATGAGTACCAATTGCAAACTGCACTCTATGAGCATCAGTACAATTCATAACTCTGAAGATCTTCTCAATCGCCTTCAGCCAAGCTTGAGCTTTATCAGGTTCATGTTCACCCTCAAAGACAGGAGGATTGTTCCTCTGGAATCTTCCTAAGGCACGGTACTCATCATCATCCCCATTTCGGTTACCAGCATTCGCTTGAGGAATCTGACCAATGGAGCCAGCCAACATCCTCAACGCCTCAGCAATAGCATCATCATTCCTGCCTGCAACCATCGTCCTAGACAACCAAACAACCAGACAAACAGTATCGATCGTGTCAGATGCACAAATCAAATACAACAAGATAAGAAAACATTAAAGACTATTGACCAACTGGTCGACCATGCTCTGATACCACTAATGTAACACCCCCTCTTTATACCCCAAAATATATAACATAAAATCAGAGAATAACATGCATATAATTAAAAAGGGCGTCACATTGATGTTTTTAGAAGAACTAAAAACCTAAAAAAAACTGACAGCATTTATCTACACAGCACAATACTCCTGGTCATTTTAATAACACTCAATATCAAATCACAATTTAACCTGAATATGCATTCACAGCGGAAATATATGATACTCATGTGATTATAATGATTCATGTCCCATGCCATGATCATATACCGACTAGTAGTCTCAATCCAACATATAACATAATCAAAAGGTTTGGCTTGTAAGCCTCTCAAAAGACATGTAACCGATAAATAAGTTCACCAGTCATAGCATAATACATACACAAACATAACATGAGTTCAATACGCCTAGTCTACCCAGTGTTACATGACCAGAGCATCGACTCACTACCTAATCTCCAATAACCAAGGAAGAACCTCCGGCTAGGTCACACGCGGCTACTAAACTCCAGAACCTGCATGTCGCCAAACGAGGGCAACATTAAAACAGAAGGGTGAGAATACGAACCATTATGAAGAAAGTATAACAGAATACAATGGTTAAATCAATACTTCAAGTAATTAGTCATACTATGTAAAACGGAATATCCAAATGTAATCAACACATAATTCACATATTATCGAGTATACAACAAGCTTAAATAGTATAATAATTCAATTCTACTATTATATTCCCAAAATAAGTACACAATCATAATCCTCACATATTCGCACATCTAATCAAATATGTATTCAAACTTCACTCGTTTCAATTATCAAGCTCATACACATATCACAACTACATCAACCTCACATACTCAATTATCGTATAATTTTAATGTGACTCAATGCAAGATATGTGACGCTATGCATGTGGTACCGAATTGTGAACCCAAGGTTTCACCGCTTTCCGATTCAATATCTAGAATCCAAGCCACGCTTCCGATCCGGACAAGACCAAAGCCCACCAAACGTAAACATATAGTTTACCGCTTCCGATTCACTTTAGAATCTAAGCCTCGCTTATGTTTCAAAGCAAACCACCTTTGTTTCAAGGCATCCATGATATGAATGTATGTACAATGTTAATCAACACATGCAATTAAGATCATCTCTACCATCTTAATATTTAGCACATTACAATAATTCACTCAAAGAATTATTACACAATATTGTACACAACATTCTCATCACATAAGCATTATTCACATATAATAGTCAACACACAAATCCACTCCACCATTTTTAATTAATACTAGTCATTAATATTATTATAAGCTAACTCATAATTTGTCAATTTTATGTAATTTACTCACTTCCTATTAAACTAACATATCATTAGGATTTCTTTTGCCATTTAGTTATTCATGAGATTTATTAATTTTTTTACCAAAATATAAGCACATTCCTATATTATATCTATTATAAATATACTGTGTTAACAATGAACCAATTTTATCTAACTATTATGGTATCGCTACAGTGTGCCTCACACACATTGTTTCTAAAAAAATAAGGCGCTACAGCATGTAGCATCATGGGATTGTTTTCTAATAAGACCAAAATGTGACATTAAGGAAGGTACTAGTTCTCTTTTCTTCTTTTTTTTAAAACCAAAATGCTGTACACAGTAAAAGTAAAACGAGTGGTATCCATTTTCTTCAATGCAAGAGGTGTGTGTTCATCACACGGTACATCATTAATGAATGTACATCAAGTGGCAATTAGTGTGTTCAATCAAGGCAATAGATGCTCAGTTTCGGTCTCTTCATTTAGGACAGGGTGGAACAGTAGCCGTATTGCATTAATTAGAGGGTAGTAATTCAAGTCATCATGTGACTCTATTGCTACAGTGTCCCACGGTTTTAATTACCATTGCTGAGAACTTGTAGTTCTCTAATTGGCTAATGAGCAACAATAGTGGTGAATAAATGAAACAAGTAAAAGAAACAGTAAATGAAACAATACATTCTAAATGTTATCTGTCTCGCTCCGCCAGCTAACCCGTCCGTCAATCAATGCTAAGGGATGACTCAATCGGTGTCCCCCATTAACACTTCACTCTTATTTTTTTTTTATACTTGTCTTAATACAGGTATCAGTTCTAGCATAAGCTGGACTTCAATTTCTAATTATTTTACAGATTTTCAACATACTAATTGGAAATTATAAGCACCCATTTTGTAAGATTTATCTATGAACAATTATAAAGATATCAACCTACCAATTACCCCATTATACTAACCCACAATGATTAGGGATTCTCCCCCTTACCTCTTGTTTTCTCCTCCAAAACCCTAGCTTCCTCTTCTTGTTCCTCTCCTCCACTTCTATTCTTGAAAACCAGAAAATAATAAATGATGTCTCTATTCCTTGTTTCCTCTCTTACTACCCTTATGTATTATATTGGGCTTTAAAATTAATAACACCCCCCAATTGCTTATCACTCCAATAAATAGGCCCAATTAGTCTAACTCTCTAATAACTTAATTAATTCTATTAAACACAATTGCACTCAAGTTTAATTAATTAAATTAATAGTTAAATCCCATAACTATTAAATAATTAATTTTACACACCAAAAGTATAAAATAAAATATTATAATAAAATAAATACTATATAAAAAAAACGGGTTGTTACACTATGCGAGATACTTTGAATACCATGCGGGTTTATTCCATCAGTAGACAATGACAAGCGAAGACTTCTTGCTTCTTTTCCAAATTCAGGATAATCATTATCAACTTTCATCCACTGTGGTGAGTCTGCCGGATGTCGCAACTTTCCATCAATAATTCTTTCATCTGTATGCCAAGTCAAGTGTCTTGAATCGGTTTCACTACGATACATGCGTCTAAATCTCGGAATTATAGGAAAATACCATAAGACTTTTGCCGGAGACAACTTTTTCTTATATCGAGGGGCACCGCATTTAGGACACTCATTCAACGCTGCATACTCGTTTCAAAACAAAACGCAATCGTTTGGACAGGCATGTATCTTATCATAGCTCATGCCAATAGAGGACAACATCTTTTTGGTCTCATACGTTCGATTGGGAAGAACATTATCCTCTGGTAGCATATCTTTCATAAGGGCTAATAACTCTGTGAAACTTTTATCCGACCATCCATTGTCCGCCTTTAAGTTGTACAACTTTAACACCGCAGACAATCTTGTGAATTTTGTACAACCATCATACAACGGTTTCTCTGCATCGCTTACCAACCTCTCAAACATTTTGGGACAATCCTCAAGATCTTCTTCAAGCGCTTCTGCAATCTCTTCGACTCGATCATAATCGTATGTGTCTGTGCAATCGTCGTTTGAAGCATACGTCGTATTACACCTCGACTCAACATTCCCGTTAATTTTCTCACCATGCAAATTCCAACATGTATAACTTCTATCAATTCCAAACCATAGTAAATGCGATGCCAACTGACCCCCGTCAACCTGACCCCCATAACAACAACTCAAGCAAGGACACGTCATTCGAATCGGGTCTTCAGCGTGCGCAACTGCAAACTTAACAAATTACCATACCCCTTTCTCGTACTCTTTCGACAATCGGTTTGATTTCATCCATGTCTTATCCATCTCTAAATTTAGCTAAACAAAAACAACTAATTAAGACACAACTAATTAAAGTGGAAACGAAAAACGTTAAGCTAAACAAAAAACGTTAAGCTTAATCAAGAATCATAGCAGTTCATTCAAATGGTTTTACTAATTAAGCTAAACAAAAAACGTTAATTATTCACGCAACTATAGCAAAAGAACAACTAATTTCCTGTAGAGAAGTAATCAACTTCTGGACCCACACAATGTAAGATTCGTGTAAACGATCGGACTTTCACTCTGCACCTGTAAAACAATCATACTATTAATATCAATCCAACATTTCACTTTTCAATGTCTCTTCAATAAAAATTCATAAAAACTCAAAAATTTCACTTTAAAGATCACATAAAAAATTTCCATGTTAAAAAACTCAACAATTTCACTAATTTCACTATAGAGACAATAACAAAAGTTTCAAGTTAAAAAAACCTAACAGTTTCACTATACAAACCATAACAATAGTTCAATGTTAAAAAAACTCAACAATTTCAATATAAAGACCATAAAAAAGAGCCATGAAAAAGAACCATTTCAACTTATTTACATGAACAAACTCAAACTCAAACTGAGTTATGGGTTTTGAGAATTGTTTGTTTTGAGAATTGTATGAATAAATCTATATTAAAATTGTATGATAATAAAAATAATTTATAGTTGTGATATGATCACAAAAATGAAATTATTATATGATCATGTATTTTTTTTATCAATTCTTAGTTGTCTAATCATAAACACTTTATTAATTAAGTGAATCAAATTAATTTTAATACAAAAACTAATAGAACATGATATATTTGAAAAAATGTGATAAAATTTATAGACTAAAAAGAAAATGTATAGACAAATTGTTTGGTGTGATGCCCTCTACATGGTGAGCGAGATCCCTTCCTATATAATCCTACTCACCTATTTTTCTATTCATCCTAAACATCCCACTCAACCTATACCTCTCCCCCTCTTCGCATAACCACCACTCACCCACATTTTCTCATAATACCAATGTTACACCCACACTTTCTCATATTATAAGCAACCTTCTGCAACGAGTAAATCTATTTATCCAATACAACATGTTATATCCTATGCTAATTTATAAACTCTCATAAGTGTTTTAACTTAAAGCTTTCTAGTCTCACTGAACCATCTTCTTATACACAAGTTACTACTGACCCTAATTGAAAGCTTGCCATTACCAACGAACTAGAGTCTTTTACAATTAATAATGCATGGGTCTTAGTACCTTTACTTCCCAACAAACACCTGATTGGCTGCAAATAAATTTTTAAATTTTTTCTTTTTGCCAATGGAACTGTTAAGAGGTATAAAGCCTGTTTATTTGCTAAGGGATTCAAACAAATCGAGGGAATTGATTATTTAGAAATCTTTAGTCATGTTGTTAAAATGACTACTATACGCATTCTTCTTTCATTAGTTGCTTCCAACAATTGGTATCCCCACCAACTAGATATTAACACTGTAGTAGACAATGGAATCAAAAATTTACTACTCTTACCACTCTAGGCTACATTCAATCCAAATCTACTCTCTATTAACTAAAGCTAATAATCATTCTTTTACTACTATATTAGTTTATGTTTACGATTTAATGATTGCATCCAATAATATGGTCGAAATAACCAACTTCAAAATTCTTCTGCACAAAAGATATTGAAAACAAAATATTTTCTCAGTTTCAAAATTGCAAGGACCTCTCAAGGCATTTCAGTATGCCAACACAAATACAGTCTCGATCTTCTTCAACAAAACGACCTCCTAGCAGCTACACCAACAATACCCCTATATCCCATAAATTTGACTATAGTAAAGGTTCACGTTTATCTAATCCTATTATTTACAGAAGCTAGATTGGTAAATTAATATGTCTTACACACCCATGTCCTGACATATGTTTCGCTATTTGCATATTGTTTCTACACCTATCAAAATCAAATGCAATCTTTGATACATAAGAGAACACCAACACAAGGTCTTCATTTGAAGACTTCTTCTATAACTGCATAAAACCATATTTTAATGCTAGAGATGAAAGAACTCAGATTTGAACTTACCTATCGAGAGTGAGAAATAAACTCACTCAATGCCTCTGAAATACTGCAAGAAACCCTTTTAATTCTTACTCTCGAGCTTCAACATCGTGAAAATGATATAAAGATGGCGACTGGAGCTTCTTCGTCGGAGAGAGCAATCGAACATAATCGGTGAGTTTGCAGGAAAAAAATGAAGAGTCGGAGAGAGCAATCAAACAGAATCGGTGAGTTTGCAGGAAAAAAATGAAGAAATTCTAGAATTCTTGAATCGAGCTTGAACAATCAAACAGAATCGGTGATAGATGGTGGTGGTGTGGTGTTGTTCGCGAAGTAGGGTTCTGACTCTGAGAGGAAAAGAACTTTAACAGTGTTCGCGAAGTGGTGTTGTTCGTGTGTTTGTTAGTTTTGTTTAAAAAAATTAATTTTAAATGGGTTATGCCAGCGCTTTTAGTAAAGCGCTTTCATACCCCCCTATAGCAGCGCTTTTAGTAAAGCGCTTTCATACCCCCCCTTTACCAGCGCTTTTACTAAAGCGCTTTCATATCCCCCCTTTACCAGCGCTTTTATTAAAGCGCTTTCATAACTCCCCTTTAGCAGCGCTTTCAAAAAGCGCTTTTTTTTCTTGTTTTTTAGTTTTGTTTTTAGCGAGCCCTATAGCAGCGCTTTTCCTAAAAGCGCTTTCGTAGATGCGCTGCTAAAAGACAAATTTGGCGTAGTGTATCCCCATTATTTTATTTAGTTTGTGTTTTAATTTGTGTGTTAATATATATAGTAGCATTTAATTGATCGATTAATTTACCAATGACATATTTGGAATATTAATGTTCTTATATTTTACGATTTATTTTTGTTTTTTTGGTTGAATGTACGGTTTTTAGCATATTTATTTTATTTAGTTTGTGTTTTAATTTGTGTGTTCATAAAATTTGATACCTCAAATTTAGAATATTGAGATATTTCGGATATGCATATCCGAATCAATCAATATTCCAAATTTTGGGAAGGTTTTTTTTGGAGATGCGTCTCCGAAAAAACACCTGACACTTTAAATCCAACGTTTAAATTGGAAAATAAGTGCTTAGGGAGATGCATATCCGAAAACACCTAAAAATGGGTATTTTCGGAAATACATCTCTGAAATCTGAGAAAATTTTAAAAAAAAAATACTTCGGAGATGCATCTCCGAAGCAGGGGTATTTTAGGATTTTAAGCAGGGGTTCTCCCCATAAGGGGGTCTACAAAGAAATTGTCTTGAAGAAATAGCCATAGGATCTGAAGGTGTGTGTAATAATAAAACGAATTGGGCTGAACCATGACCACCAAGCCCAGTAGAAAATTTAAAACAACACAACCCTGATGCAAGAAAATTTTACTTTTTACCCCTACAACTATATCTATACCCCTACACGAAAAAAATTTGAACCGAATTACCCTTGTATAAATATTTCATATTTTAAAAAATTTCACTTTTCTCACATTTAATAAAAGCTTCCGGAACACCAAAAAATATATAAATCGGAACACTTTTGTAAAGTAATCTGGTAAAAAAAACATAAACTTTTAATATACCGGAACACTTGAAAAAAGAGTTCTGGTAGTCAAAATTTTAAAGTTGCATACCAGAACATTTATTTAAACTGTTCCGGTAGTTTTAAAGTTGATTAAAGTGAGTTTTGAAATTGCATACCGGAACACTTATTTAAAGTGTTTCGGTGGTTTCATTTTTTTTTTAAAATTTAGACTTTAGACAACGGTTATAAACCAATGTTAGAAGTTATGGCCAAAAGGAAGAACCGTTGCCTTAGTTGATTTCTTAAACTTTTTTTGCAAAATATACCTTTAGGAAACACTTTTATTTTCTTTTCCATTCACTTTAGGCAACGTTTTTAAATCGTTGCATAAAGTCTACAACTTTTAAAAAAATTAAACCACCGGACCACTTTAAATAAGTGTTCCGGTATGCAACTTCAAACAACTTAAAACTACCGAAACTTTTTTTCTAAGTGTTCCGATGTCTTATTTTTTAAGCCTGAAGACTTTGAAAAAGTGTTCTGATTTATATATTTTTTGGATATTTCGATTTTTTTTTTTAAATGTGAGGAAAAAATGAAAATTTTAAAATATATACTATTTATACGAAGGTATTTTCATTCAAATTTGTTTTGTGTAGGAGTATGTGTGGTGTCGTTTTTTTTTACCTCCCCGTTTCACTTGGGAGGACGGCACGCTAGACCCTTCACGCGAAATTTGGAAGGAGAATGCGCCCGTGGTGGGATGAATTTTGTTTCAGTTCTTCCTACGATATCACACGAACTTTCTTATTGTCCTACAAGTAGGAAAGGGAAAAAAAGATCTCAACTAAACCCTAGGAGTTTGCTAAGTGTGGGGATTCACCTAGACTAGAAATTCTGGAGTCCGGGAGGTCGGTTATACATAGGGAAGAGTTTAAGCACCCTACATATCTGTAGTACTCTACAGGAACCTTCTCTGTGTCTAAGTGTGTTTGTGCTGCTAATGATTATTGGGAAAGTTTCTCCTTTGTATTAGGAGAAGGAATTGAATTGAATAAAAGAAAGACAGACAGACTGACTGACTATTTTTGGTATTTTATTAGCTCGCTGAGATTCCTTGTGAACCTCATGCCTACATATCCCTAATGGAAGTCAGAGCTTAATGTAGTTCGGGGAACTAATTAATTATTAATTATTTTTGGGTGCCTTGCTTGAAGCTCAAGGTTGAAGCTTGAATTAAATCTCTGTTTACAGTAAAGAGACATGAATTTATCTTTACAGAGAGGTATTTCTACTATTCCACCACAAACATTAAAAGAGTGACAGAATAACTGAATTAATTTCATTCAAGAGGGGGACCTTACTTGTGTATGTGCAAGTATACCAGTCAAATGCCTCTTAAATGAAAGAAAGATGCTCATCCAAATTAGGGAAAGTTACCACATGTCTGGGTTTTACTGCCAGCTCATGCCTTTCAAAATCCTAAGTGGGAGACTTGATTAAAATTAAAATGAAATGTAACATTTGTTTGTTTGAATGTGGTGAGATAGAAGAAATATCTCTCTATAGAGATAAGCTATGTCTATCTACTGTATAAAAAGATTTGATTTTTAACTGGCTTGTATGAGGCCCAAGCTTGAGGCTTTTTGATTAATGTATTATTTATTGACTCTGGGAGATGACTCCACTGGGGGTTAATTACAAGGAATCTTTGTATTCTGTACAAAGCCCAGAATTGAGGCTGACTCTAGCTAGAAAAAATATTATTTTCTGCCTTGTACAAAGCCCAAGGTTGTGGCTGACTGAGTATGAATGACTCTAATAGGGAAAAGATCCTAGATGTTAGGAATCTTTGACACATGAAGTATGGTTTATCTGCCTTGTACAAAGCCCAAGGTTATGGCTACCTGAATGATGAAGGACTCACTGGGGAGACTCTATTATCTGCCTTGCACAATGCCCAAGGTTGAGGCTGACTATTAACAAGGGAGTTTTATTGTTTTGGTGCCTTGTATGAAGCCCAAGGTTGAGGCTAACTATTTTTGTTGGATTTTGACCCTACTGAAGGATTTATTTATTAAAAGACTGATTTTTTGGAAGCTAACCCTTTCTAGGGATTTTGTCTCAGCTGGTGAATTTATCTTTTTTAAGAATGAGGTTTTTTGGAAGCTAACCCTTTCCAGGGGTTTTAACTGCTGGAGAATTTATCTTTTGAAAAGAATGATTTTTGGAAGCTAACCCTTTCCAGGGGTTTTAACTGTTTATTGACTGAACTTGGAGGCTAACCCTTTCCAGGGGTTTTTGTTAAAATGATGGCAGAAAGATTATCTAATGAGACTTCTTGTTTAAAGCCCAAGATGAAGGCTGACACTGACTGAGGATAAACAAAACATGGATCCTAGACTCTGCTAAGGAAGATTAATGAAGATAAGGGTGACAGAGACTGTCCATGCCTCTCATTCCAAAAGGTGTACTCAATGTAAAATTGAGACAAACTTAGCTTGTTTAAAGTTTGGTTTAAATTGGAAGAAACTCACCAGGGTATGTTAAAAGGTGACTAAAGACCTGTTCCTATGTTTATAAGAAACCTGATGGGTCCTTGTATACAAGCTCAAGAGGAAGCTGGAAATGCTTTTAAGAAGCCTGTGGGTCCTTGTACAAAGCCCAAGATGAGGCTAGTCGAGGGTCCTTGTTATAGCACAAGAGAAAGCTATGTGGTTTTGAACTTATTTTGGCTTTAAGCAAATGGGTAAGAGGTTTCACCGGAAATAATTCCTCTTTGGGTGGATGTGTCCTATTTTTTGGATTCTAAGGTTTTTGCCAAGATGTTTCACCGGGAATAATTCATCTTGGGGGTTTGAACTACAAATTTCTAATTAGGAAAGAGCCTTCACCGGGAAGACATTCTCAATCCTAGGTCATATTCCTATAATATATATATAGTTTAACTGTCCTAAGGTTTACACTCAGACGTAGTTCTAAACAAATATATGCACAGTTTATATTTGACAGTAATTTAAACAAAGACTGCAAATTGAAAGCTTGTAAAGCCTAACCTGGATGGAGTGGAGGCCTTTGAAGAAGTATGTACAAAGCCTTACCAGCAATTGATGGATAACAGTTGAATATATATGATAAACAGTTAATGGTTTTTTTGAAAACAGAAGAAGTGAAGATGGATATAGGTCACATAGGTATCTGAAGAGTTTCACCGGGAATAATGCCCTTCAAATACCAGAAGAATATTTTGAAAACAGAAAGAAGATTTTGTAAATACAATTTTTAAAAACAAACTATGAAAAGAAAAAAGGTGTTGGGACTTACACTCTATTAGAGGCCCACTTAAAAATGATTCACTGTTTATGAGAAACAGTTGAAAATGATTGAAATGATATAAGGTTTTGTTGTTTGAAAACCTTAATCATCCGTTTAATTGGAGACTGAAAACAGTTTTGAACATTGACAAAAGTCAACTTAATTAAGGCAAAGATGAAATCTATACCTAATTAAGACCTAAATAATTAGGGTTTTATCATAAAATTATTCACAAAGTAATTAGGTTAAAACAAAATAAAAATATATATTTTCAAAGTATTTAAGAAAACACTTAAAACATACTATTTTAAACCTAATAAGAATATATGAAATAAATAATATTTTTTATGATTTTTTTGATTATTCACAAAATAGATATATTAAATGACAAGTGTGTAAAAAATGAAATTAAAATGAATTAATTTGATAGGTTAAATAATTGTTTAAAGTTGTAAAGAAATCAAATGGAAAAAGTGATAAAAAATATTGTTTTGTCACTACCAAGGCTTGAACCCACGCTCCCATGGTCACCACACAAAACAAAGCCAACTGAGCTACACGCTCAGTGTGACTAAAGAGGGATTTCAATTGGTTATATATAAAACACGCGCGTTAAAATGAAAAATAAAAAAAAAACAAACGGTCTGAGGGGGGGATCGAACCCCAGACCTAAGGCATGAGAAAGTGAGAGGCGCTTGTAACCAAGTGAGCTGAACGTTTTAGTCGTTCAAAACACGCTTCCAATTGATTATATTTTAAACTTGCTTCTGAGAATTCAAAAAAACGCGCGCAAAGCAACTTCATCTTCAACCTCACGATTTCAATTTCTGGAAATCCTATCTCCCTCAATTCTCAACTAAATTCAAAGATGTAAAGATGGATTTTGCTCGTTTTTGGAGGAGGATCATGATGGTGTCCTTTAATTTCATTTATTCTAAGTGTAACATAAAATTCACAAGCATGAACACTAAGAACCCTAAAACTGAAATTAAACATGAAATACTATATATGCATGATTTGATGCAATTGATTGAGGGCTAATGATCTATGAAGGTGCAGAAACCAACTGGTAACTTCATTTTAAATTTATCATGCGTGAATCATAGAGTTTGAAGCTTTTGAAACTTACCTGAAAAATGAAGATTTGGCTCTGATCAAAGTGTGTTGCAGAGTTGTTGCAACGATCCAGATAGCTTCAGTGATCCTCCTAGAAGGTGTTGAGATGCTTAACTTGGACTGAAAGTGCCCAGAACCTCTTGCTCGACCCCAACTGCAACAGCTCCAAGTGAGAGGTGAAGATGATGATTCCCCATGTACAGAAGTGTTTCAGAGGTTTGGATCACCTCTAAATGACTCCCCTAAGGTGTTTGAATACTTAATTCCAAAGGAAGAGCTCTGGTTTGAAGAATCCGAGTCTTCTTGCCAAAGAACCTTTGAAAACCTTAAGTATGAAGAAAGAAGAGAGAAAGCAAGAATTATGTTGCTTTGGTGTGTTTTCTGAATGAGAAAGACCCCTCTATTTATAGGCAAATGGTTCAGAGCAATTGAACATAGCAAGCTTGCTTAGTGAAGTGAGTTTGGTTTCTTAGCCATGAAGAAATTTTGAAAATATCCCAAATGCAATGATGCATTTTCGGGCTAGCTTCCCCAACCATTGATCTTGTATGATCTTAGGGAACATTTCTGATGCAGAGGAGAGTTCTAATTGGCTTAGAGCAAGATTCCTTGATGATTCACCATTTGCCATAAATTCAAAAATGCAATCATTACATAATCACATGCCTTTGTTTTTGGGAATCTTCTTCAATCCTTATGCAATGATGGAAATTGATGTATGGCATGCTTGCAGATGTATTAGAGATCGTGTAGCATCACTTAGTGAAGCTAATTGCACAAAATTGCAAAGTTCCAATTTGTACATGACCTATAATTTCACCTTATGAGGCCAACTTTGAACAAGCATAACTCCTAGCTCAAAATGAATTTGGAGAAGGTTGAGCACAATTTGGAAAGCCATAAACATCTACTTCAAATCATTAGTTTGGGGTTTCTTCAGAATCATTTGGGAAAATTGTGAAAAATGAGCCCAAAGTTGGATGAAAACTAGGTTAAAAACACTTAGAATTTTTTTTAAGTTTTTATAACCTAAAGCTTGAAAATTCCAAATCTCTTAAATGGTTGATCTTTTGAAAAAAGTTCTTTGTAAGATGTTGTTTTATTTTGCAAGATCTACAACTTTCATGTTGGAAGTTTTTTGAGTTGTGTAGGTGAAATTTTGAGTTCCCACAATGCCCTCAAAAACCCTAATTCCCGACTTTTCGCTCGTTGATGATTCTTCTTGAATTTCTTTGGTCAAATGACTTTAATATTCATATATTGATGATATTGATCTTTGAAAGTCATGGTTTGACCAAAAATCTTAAAAGTCAAAGGTGATCCCATACAGTTGACTTTTTCCAAATAAAGTGAGATTTTGGACTTTTGTGTGGAATTAAGATCTTCTCCTCAAATGAGTGATGTAAATGGGTTATATTGAGGTAGTAGAGGTTCTTGAATCATGTCTTGAGTTTTGGATCCATGCCCTGATTAAAAGTCACTTATCCAGATGAATTAGGTTAAAAACCCTTATTGTCGACCAGATGAAATTGGTGACTGTGGATCTTGAATTGAGGTGTGATGTCCAGTGGATCTTATTGTATGGATCATTTGAAGATGATTGAAGTCTTTAATAGATGTCCTGGAGCTTTTTAGGGTTTCCCAAAGGTGATCCCTGATTTTAGTCCTTGATAGGCTCAATAACCCTAGTCTGGTGACTTGAGTAAACCTGTACTCAGATGACTGGGTGTCTAATCAATCATAGGTGAATATAAAAGTGAAGCTTTTGAGTCCTATGATTGTGTTAGAGACCAATCCTCTTATTGATTGATCCTTTTCCTGAGTTTTCTTGTCTTTGAACATCCTTGATTAAATGCTAGATGAAGAGGTGACTGCTCTGGGTACTTGCTTTGACCTGATGAAAATCCTGAAGATATGTCATCTCAGGGGGGTCAAAAATTAGGGTATGACAGTATGCGTATAATTGTAGGGGGGTACAAAGTAAAAATTTTCTAATGCTAAAAACCCAAACGCCTCTCTTCTCTCTCTAATTCTCCACCGGCCCCCGTTCCTCTTCCACGATTGTTTCACGTTTCCACACAAAGGATAACGTTCCTCACCAAGAACAAGCCTCTTCTCTCCTCACGACTCTCTCGCACCTCCATTCAAACTCTACTCTCTTAAACTCAATAAACTGATCTCCTTACACAACACACTGACAACTCACATCAATTATAACAAAACAACATTGAAACCAAGGTGGTGACAAACAAAAAGATGCAACAACAAATAGTGATTTCAGCAATATGAAACAAGAAGTACATTTCCAAACTGAAAATGACAAATATTAGGGCAATCATAAGCAAAGAGTTCACCAGATTCGTGCGTTGCGGTACGAGATTGATGTTGTCACAATTCGTTGCTGCTTCCGGGTTCCTTGCATCAATGGTGTGAAGCTAACGAAGGTTGATGCTGAATTGTTGTTGCTCTATTTGGAACAGATTTATTGTTGTTCTGAAATGCTTGCATGTGAATCAGTTATGAGTTTGTGAAACATTTATGATGGTTCGATTGTTCGAATATGATATTGAAGATGTCGTGATCCGAAGATTTGTAGTGTAAGTTGGTTTACAGGATGAAAGATGTGAAGCGGTTACGATTTGATGAAGGAAATCAGTGAAGGTGACTATGAAAGTGGATCGTGAATTTCTTTGTGAGTTTTATTGCGTGAAGGTATGTTAAGGATTTGTGTGTGAATGAAGGTTTTGGTGAATGATGGAAGGAGGAAGCTGATGGAAATTCTTTTCAGAATTATGAGATTATGATATTGGAGGAAGCTTATGGTAAAAATTTAGTAGAGTAATGGTGCTTTTCTTCCTCCATTCTTCTTTATGGTAATGAGCTTTTTATATAGGAGAGTGAATGAGAGGGTAGAATAGAGATTTGTCATTTGAGGTAAGAATTGGATAAGAAGGAATCAAAAATGTTGTTAGTAGTGGAAGGTGTATTTGCAGATTTTGTGGAGAGTGGAGGGAGGAGGAAATCATGTGAGTGGAGAGGAAAACGTTTGTTATTTTGTCTTGTATGGGTTTTCTAGAAGAAGATGATGTAACATGAACTTGATGATGTCATTGTAAAAAATTGTTGAACATACTCCTTGCTGAGAAAGAAAAACGTGAATGGTTTTGGGTGATGTGGTCCCACTTCTCAATTGGCTCAAGAACAATAGTAATGGGCCTTCACTATCTTGAATGAAATTTGGACCAAATAAACTCTTCTTTAATTATTTACAGAAAATTATACCGTGTACCCCAACAATTATCCCCATACCCCAACAAAATATTTAATTGGACGAATTTACCCCTGTATAAATAGTTAAAAAATTAAAAATTTTCACTTTTCACTCATTTTGCACAAAATTGTACTGAGGAGCATTGCACAACTGGATAACGCAGAAGTAAGTTTGCTGTATTTACGAACTGGACATCCCAAGGCTGGGTGTTCCGGTTTTGGAAATTTTTGAAATAACCAACCGGACATCTCAAGGCTGGGTGTTCCGGTTTTGAAACAAAACAACTGTATATTCCAGAGCTTTGAGTTCCGGTTTAGGCAAGCAGCAACCGGATAACCCAATTCTGGGTATTCCAGTTTTGGCACATTTTATTTTTTTAATATATATTTTATTTATATATTAATTGTCTTTTATTTAGTTTTTAGTGGTTCGTAGAAGATGAAGTTTGATCGGGGAATGCGCCGAGGAGAAAGACAACGTCGAGAGGCTGAAGGCGAGGGACATCAGGCAGCTACACCGGAGGCTGGTCCGCAGCACCCGGGATTTCCTGGAGGACCGAGCGATACTTCGCTTTTGACTAGGTATCAGGATCATGTTGCCCGCCATTTATGGTTCGGAGAGGTACGTTAATATCTCGTTTTAGGTTGAAGAATTTAAAAATTTATGTTGAATAATTTTAAATTATATATACTTATGTGTTAACATATATTACAAATTATTTTCAGGAGAGAAGACCAAATAAAACCTTAAAGGTTGCTGCACATGGCAGTAAATTAATAGGATGGATTCCGCATCATCTCCCAAGGGCGATGAATGATTGGTTTGTTGCCTCTGGCCTTTAATCTCTACCGTATACTAGTTTGGCAAGAGTAGATACGCATCTTATATCTGCTTTTGTTGAGAGATGGCTGAAGGATAGAAAAACACTTAGAAAGGGGGGGTTTGAATAAGTGTAGTCTAAAAACTTGAACGATAAAAACAATTTGCACAGTTATTTTTATCCTGGTTCGTTGTTAACTAAACTACTCCAGTCCACCCCCACGGAGTGATTTACCTCACCTGAGGATTTAATCCACTAATCGCAACAGATTACAATGGTTTTCCACTTAGCCCACGACTAAGTCTTCTAGAGTATCCTGATCACAACCTGATCACTCTAGGAACAAATGCTTAGACACAAGCTAAGACTTTCTTAGAGTATCCTGACCACCACGTGATCACTCTAATTACAACTGCTTAGACACAAGCTAAGACTTCCTAGAGTATCCTGATCAACACTTGATCACTCTACTTACTTACAAATTAATGTAATCAATTCTAAGAGTATTACAAATGCTTCTGAAAAGCTATAATCACAACAGTGATATTTCTCTTAACGTTTAAGCTTAATCTCACTAATATATTTCAACAGCAATGTAGTGAGCTTTGATGAAGATGAAGTTTCTGAGCTTTGATTTGAACAGCGTTTCAGCAAGTTAATATTCACAGAAATCGTCAAGAGTTGGTAACCTTGCTTCTCATCAGAACTTCATATTTATAGGCACTTGAGAAGATGACCGTTGGGAGCATTTAATGCTTTGCGTATTCCGTACAGCATTGCATTTAATGTTTCACGCTTTTGTCAACTACCTCGAGCCTTGTTCACGCTGTGTCTACTGACGTTGCCTTTAATAGCTTCCAACGTTCCTTTTGTCAGTCAGCGTAGCCTGCCACCTGTACTTTCTTCTGATCTGATGTTTATGTATACAACGTTTGAATATCATCAGAGTCAAACAGCTTGGTGCATAGCATTTTCTTGTCTTCTGACCTTGAAGTGCTTCTGAGCGTGATACCATGAGAACTTCAGTGCTTCTGCTTCTGCTCTCAAGTTCTTCTGATGCTTCCATAGACCCATGTTTTGATTCTGCCTTGACCATCTTCTGATGTCTTGCTAGACCATGTTCTGATGTTTCATGCTGAACCTTCTGAGACAAAGCTTCTGAGCGCTGATTTGTGCATACTCTTTATATATTTCCTGAAAGGGAAATTGCAATGTATTAGAGTACCACATTATCTCACACAAAATTCATATCCTTGTTATCATCAAAACTAAGAATATTGATCAGAACAAATCTTGTTCTAACAATGGCATCCTGAAACATCGTCATTTCATATGCCGTTCGGCGAGATGACCATTACGTTAGATGATGTTTCTTGTCTTCTTCATTTACCTATTCGGGGTGAGTTGGTTGACCCCGATAATATTGTCACTGATTATGATGCTATCCATCTTGTTGTTGAGTTGTTTGGTGTCTCTTTGAGTGAAGCATCTGAGGAGGCTTCTTCCGTAAGGGGTCCATATTATAAGTTAGATTGGTTGAAGCAAGTATTTGAGGATCATAGGCAACACCGTTTGTTTGATGATATCTGTTTGTACAATGGTGGTTTGAAGTGGTATGGTACTGTAGTTCAATATTTACCTGACAGATGCATGCATCAGTTTGGATACAGACAGTACATACCCATTGCTCCTCCTAATATAGACACACTTGATGTGGATGTTGATTGGGCTACATATGTGCAGAGTGTGTTGCGGGTGATCCGAGCCCACGATGCTACCCAAGCCGTGTTTTCCACCATACCATATGAGGTAGACGATGATTATTTGGCGAGGTATTATACGGTGTCACATCCTCATTCATTCATGTTTACCTGCATATAAAATAAATATCATAAGAAAATCAATGGTTTCCAAAGTTGTGTTATTAATTACCTATATACAAAGTTGTGTTACTAATTACCTGAACCCAATTGTTTCCATTTACAAACCCAATGCAGTAAATAGATGCATTAGGTGAATGTGCACTCGTCATGGGAAAGTAACTCAAACTAGGGTAACCTAATGAGACGAGAACAACGTTATACCGATTAGCTATTACATAGCCCATATCAGGTAACGTCATCCATTCATTTGGTGGTTGTTGTCCTAAAGTTTCGATCACCAACGATGATCTCACAGTTGGAAGGCGTTTACCAAATAAATCCTCATACAACTTGCTTCTAGGAACTATAATTTCTTTCTCCAAATCCCGACGAACCATTGACCATCCATTTGTGCCATAACCATGCAAAGACGCAATGGCTCTAAACCCACAATTTCCATCATCTCTTACATCAACAATGTCATCAATAAATGGTCTGATGTAATCTGGAAATTGTACAATGTATTTATCAAATTCTTTATTTTTTGAGGTTTGGGATAGTTGTGAACATAACCTCTTTGAAGATTTTTGAGAACTCGAATGTGCTTGATCAACATACTCATATCCCAAAGGATCACGATAAACATCATATTCAACAAGTCTCCTCTCTTTCTTCTTAACCCCTCCTTTGGTTTTAATTTTTTCAGGCAGTGGACAAATCTTTGTTGTAGTCGGATAAGCAATCTCACACACTCTGCTTTTTAATGCTCTTTTTTCGACAACATCTAGTGACCTCCACCTTTTCCAAATTTCATCGATTGCATTTGTCATGTCTATTTCTGATCCATCATCTGCATCTACATATTGATTATCTTCCATACTTAGTTTTCTCCAATGAATATGAATAGCCTCAATTGGCATCGCTTCACCACTCAATGTATATCTCCCTAACTCACAAGCACATGGTAACCCATATAATTTTCTATGGGTACATCCGCACTTTTGCGTATCTGTACCTACCATGTCAATCCTCAACCACTCTTCAGCAATCTGCCTCAATGCAGATCTTGATACTGAACCACACAAATTTGAATAAAAAGGACTAGTGTGTGCATGCTCAACTTCATAAAAACTCTTCTGAAATGAAGCTCTGATGTTGCCCACTTGTATCTTGATATTGTCATTCATAGCCTCCCAACATTTGCATAAATCACCTAAGCTATTCTCTAACATTTGCTTAAGTTTCCAATGCGCAGACTCCACCCTTTAAATAAAACAAAACAACTAATTATATGTAATATTAAGATAAAGAAACAATGTCGATAAAATCACATAAACATAACTATTAGTTGTGGTGTTGCCCAAATGTAACACTTGATTGATCCATTCTTCGTCAAATCGATGTCTATGCGGTGTCAACCATGTGTCAATCACATAATCAATAAAATCTTTGGAGTCAACACATGCATCCTCAAGTTGTTTCGATCTTTGGTGGTACTCCATCTCATCACTAGCCCTTATAAGTTCATACCACATTTTCTCCACAGTTTCTCGCATATTATCCACAACATACTCCTTACACTTTGATTTCACATTTTTGTTGATGTGAAATCGACAAAGCAAATTAGTTGTCTTTGGAAATACTGTTTCAATGGCTTTCATTAAAGCAAGATCTCTATTAGTCAATATTACTTGAGGACAAAAATCCTGCTTAATAAACAACTGTTTCAACTTATCCAATACCCAACAAAAAGTCTCTGTTTGCTCAGATTCCATATAGGCAAATGCAACAGCAAATGTTAATTTAGTTGATGTCATACCAACTATTTCAAACAACGGTTTGCTGTACTTGTTTGTCTTGTATGTGCAGTCCATAATCAATACAATAGGAAACATATTCAACATCTTCACTGATTCTGGATGAGCCCAGAAAATATCTCTCACAACTTCTGACTCATCCTTTTTCCTACTCCAGTAAACATAACCTGATTCTTCAACCAACTTGAGCAATTGTTGCATTTCTGTTCTGGGACCCCTCATGTCTTTTTGTATCTTACTCTTATGTTTGCATATTTGCGTGATTCGAGTGACATTCTCCGGGTCACGCTCTTGCAATGACAATAATATGTGTCTTGGTGGAACATGGCGTTTTGTCTAATCAACAATATGTTGCTTATCATATGTATTTAGTCGACTTACGAAAGCATGACCTTCAAATCTATCAGGTAAGTTGTGGTTGCGTACTCCGCATTTTACATCGATCTTCCATCCAGAACCATCTTTCGACGGTGTTGACCTGATTTTGAAAGGACAACCACATCTCTTACTAGCACTTTGGGTTTCACTATCTGTTTTTTTTTTTGTATTTTGCACCTTTATCACAACCAAATATTAATTTGTCACTTCTTCCTCTCTTGACTGTTTTGGTATCTAAACGAGTTATCATAACTGTCACTTTATTCCTGATTCCAACCTCCCTAATCCAACTTATCGCCTCTTCTCTTGTAGAAATTTTTTGACCAGTTACAAAAGCATTTGTTGTATCCACGCATGTCTGATTTACGTCGCATTTCATCAAAGGAGGATCCACACCTGGCAATTAAAATTAAATAAACTTAATAAATAATTTGTAAAAAAAAGTGAACCAGAATACCCATAGAGGGGTTATCCGGTTGGTAGTGTTAAAAACCGGAAATCACCACAAAGGGTTATCCGGTTGGTAATGACTAATGATAAAACCCGAAAATCACACACTCTGGGTTATCCGGTTGGTAAAGCTAAAACCGGAACTTATGAAGTTGTGTTATCCGGTTTATTATGTTACTGACCAGAACTCTGCATACTGAGTTATCCGGTTGGCTTACGTATTACTTCCAAACTTTCGCCAATTACCGAAAAACAGTAAAAATTAAAAAAATTAAAAATTAAAAGTAAAAAAAATAGAAAAGGACAAAATTGGAATATTTTTAAAATTGTTGGGATATAGGGATAATTGTTGGGGTACAGGGTATAATTTTCTTATTTACACCTACAAAAAAGAAATAATAAACTAAAGACAAAAATATAATAGAAACATAAACGATTTACAATCTTAATAGAGATTCAACTTAAAAATTAAAATTGAATTAAAATTAAAATTATAAATTAAAAATGTTAGTAAAAATGATCAAAAAATATTATGAATTAAAAAGATGTGAAAAATGAATGAATGCAAATTATCTGAATGTCCTAATGATATGATGCAAATGATTGTGAAGTAATAAGTCAATTAAAATTAAAATCAAGAGGACAAATTTTGGGTTACAACACCCAAATCTTTCATAGAAAATTCAGAACTTAGTTTAGACATAATAGATTGGAAAAGAATTTTGGATGATGCATTGAAAATGATAACGTGCGCATAAAGAAGAGTATAGGTTTTGTCATTTCCAACATGGTAGATGAATAAGAAGTGATCACATACACTATGAGAGAAACTCAAAATAGAAACAATTTTAGTAAAACATTGGTACTAGGCACGGGGCGCCTGTTTGAGACCATAAAGAGACTTCTTTAGAAAACCACATGACCAGGGTGTTGAATTTAGAAAATGCGGGGAGGATGGTACATGTACATGAGTTCATTAATATTTCCATTTAAGAATGCATTTTTGACATATAACTGACGAATACATTATGATTTTGAAAGAACAATACTTAGAAGTGTCTTTATAGTTGATGCTTTAACTAGTGGACTGAGAATTTCGCCACAATCGACATCATTATATTGATTGGAACCATTACATACTAACCAAGCCTTGTACGTTTTAAATGAATCGTCATCTTCCTTCTTATGCCTGAAAATCAACGAACTTCAAATAGTATCAAAATTAGAAGAACATGAAACTAAATCCCACATTTTATTTTCAATAAAAGTGTGATATACGTCTTTCATTTTCTAGTTATGATCTCGTAGTTCATTAATAGGATCGATAGACAAAGGAGAGGAGAAATTTGGCTTCAGGAATATGTGTGGAAATTAAGAGTTGATGAGGCTTAAAGATGGTGTATTGTGCTCAGGAGGTCAATGGAAGAGATAGTGGAGGGTTGGCTAAAGAAGGATTAGGTGTAGATTTTTGATTGGGAGAAACCGTGTTAAGCGTGGTGGTGAGTTGCAGAGAAGATGTTTGTGCTTTTAGAGTTGGAGGTAATGGAGGAGAGAGAAAAAAGAATGACACATAATCTTCATCATTTATTTTAAAATCTAATGGTTGAGATTCATTCTCATGTTCTCACATGAAAATGACATTCTCATAGTATATGTCCTTACAATTGTTTTGTTCATTAATGACTAGGTAGTAAAGGCACTTGGATTGTTGTTAAAGACAAGGATAAATTTAAAGGTAAAGAACTTGGAGAACAAAACTGCATTGGACATGGTAGCCAATGTAGATATAAGGAATATATTGTTGTCTGCTGGAGCCAAATCGAACTCACAAATCACCGATATGCTCCCACACTTGCACATAAACTCAGATCAAATACCACCATTAGACATAAAGTGGTAACTTTTATATTTCGCGTTAGAAATAATATATCAGAGGAGGAACGTAACAGTTGGTTGATAGCTGCGACTCTTGTTGCAACAGCCATGTATCAATCAGCTCTGAGTCCCCCTGGTGGAATTTATCAGGTTAGTGCTTTTGATGACAATGATGTGAACAATAACATGACTTCCTCTTGGTGGAATTCTACTAATATTTCTACCAATTCTGGGCATTCAGTCTTGCCAGGACCAGAATTCTCTGTGTTCTTAGTTTTTAATATGACTTCCTTTTTTCTATCAATTGTAGCAGTAATTATTATGATACCAAGAGGAACAATAGAATGTGTAGTGCTTTCTCCTGTGCTCTATTTTACATTTAGTTATTTTTTTTCTATGTTTAGGATATCCCCTACCTTTAGTTATGTCATATAGCTGCTTTATATTCAATGTATGTGTATTAGTAATTGTTGTATGGAAGGAAATTGACTGTGTGAATTTAATATTCTTTTGCAAAGTATTAATTCTAGCTCTTGTCCTTTAGATAAGAAAAGAACGTGTTTCCATTGGTTGAAATTTCTTTTGTACGCACATGTAAGTGAATGAAAAGGGGATTATTACGGTCGCGTTTAATCTGGGCAAATGATTTTTTGTTCACCATAAAAAAGTTATAAATTTTATCTATAATAGTAGGTAAATCATATCATTTTGATATTATATAATATATAAATTATATTTAACTTAAAAATCTGAATTGTTTCTCTCTCTCTCTCCACCACCATTCATGAATTGTTTCTCTTTTTATCTCTCCAACTTTCATGAAAATCTGATTAAGTGATGAACCTAAAATTCCAGGTTTAGCTATAAGACTATTGAAAATTTGTTGTGAAATATTCTCTCCCCCTAGTTTAAGTTTTGTCATCAATTACTCTTTTAATTATATGATTCAATTAACTTATTTGAATTGAATTGGTCATGTAAATATTTGGTAATATATTCAATATTGATTAAAAAAACAAATCTACAAATCAATTGTGAAATTGAAATTGTTGATTGTTTAGGAAAATGAAAAAAAACAATAAATTAAATTATAGATTTAAAAAATGAAGAATAACATAAATGGATGAATGAGTTATTAGTTTGACATGTATTTTCCTCTCAATGATGCTCGAGTTTATTAGTTTGAACTTGCTGAATCGAAATAGCTAGCGAAACCAGAAAGAAACGTAAACTGGAACTTGCTGCTGAACCGAAACGAAAATCAAAACTAAACCTTATAAATTCAGAGATTCAAAATCTAAAAATAGTGTGAAATCCAAATGAGAAACGCGCAGATGAATTGGAATTGAACTGAAAAATGCAACCAGAACTTGTTAAACCGAAAATAAAAAAATCTTGATGAATCGAAAATCAAAATCTACTATCTACTATCTACTATCTACCCATTAATAAATTTTTTATCCTTACAAAAGGTTATTCGCGTAATTAACAAATTAAACAATACTACATGCCAAACGTTGTGTTCTCATTGGTCAGTTTTTGAATTGTTGTTGTAACTCGGTGAACTGACTTTTATTTTTTATATGCAACAATGTTGCGGTGAGCATGAGTTGCCACCGACTTTTATTTTGTCCAATGTTAGGAAAGATAAAAAGTACAGAAAAAGATCTTTTTTGAAAGAAAACGGGCTCAGGGGGTAAGTTATGAAAAGGGAAGGTGCAAGCACCCTTTTCATCCGTAGTTATCTACGGGCTCTTAACTTGCTTAACTCATGTTTGTTTGTTTGTTTTGAAAGGAGGCATAAGGACTTTAGCGTAAATGCGTAGCCTTAGTTTTTCGAAATAGTATTGAAAAGATATTTTTATTGAGCTAGGCAGGTTAAGAGCACTACCCTAACTAATTAGTCTTTTTTTGTAATTTTTAAAGTTCCTAGGACTATCCATACTATATAGGAGTAGGTAGTCCTTGTTTATATTGGACGTGCGGGTCATCGAGGTCGTTTGAAGGCAACAAGTAGAGGTACCTTTAGCAAATATTCGGAGGGACAATCATCGTTTCGTAGGCAACCATTCGAGGGACTATATCATATTATCGTAGGCAACATCGAGGGTCATCGAGGGACTTATGATCTTTGCGATGATTTTCAATCGAGGGACTTTTGCTAATAGGTACCTCTACATTCGAGGGACACGACCTTATTTCTAAAGGCAACCAAGAGGGGCGTACCCTAAGAGTGAGTGCGTGCAAGTGTGTTGGATTCGATTATAATTTATCTTGTATTTTTTAGTGAGCTAACGTTCGATTCGAGCTTGCCATACATGCCCTAGTTTAAGCATACATCTAACATAATACAACAAAAATACAGAAATTAAAAGTGCGGGAAAGTAAAGAGATTCTCTTTAGATGTTTACATTTGGACCTATATACATTCTAATATCTAAATAAATAAATAAAACAGTAAAATAAAGCAAACATGCGCCATACACGAGATTTTGAGGTGAGAGAAGAAAATCGAGTGTAAATTAATCTTTTTGGATTTTTAAGGCTAAATACCCTTTTTCGTCCCTTATCTTTCGCTCGGGGTCCAATTTCGTCCCTTAATTTTTAAAAAGTGCAAATAGATCCCTTAACTTTTTAAAACGGCGCACTTTTGTCCTTCCGTCTATTTTGTGTAAACGGCCGTTAAATTAAGCTTGCGTGGCATGATGAGTTGGATATTTATATTTCTTCATCGCCTTCAACGGACATATTTATGTGAAAACGATTTCTGCAAAATTGGGGGCCTAGGGTTTAGTCACAAACGAATTGGGGGCTAGGGTTTAGTCACAAACGAATTTTCTTCATCTTTCTCCATGAAATCTTCTAGTGGTTCTTCATCTATGATACAAAGCTGTCATGAAAGTTTGAATTGGAAACCGGTTTGCCACTGTGGAGATAAGGCAATTCTAAGAAGGGCGACGACAACTAAGAGTTTTGGGAAACATTTCTGGGGATGTCCTCATTATAAGGTATGTTTATAATTTAGATTTTCCTTGAATTTTTTTCGTCATTCAAACTGATGAAGAAAGGAACCCGTGAATGCAGGGACAAGGGCAACCTGGGTGTGGCTTCTTCGAATGGTTTTATGAGGAGAGTGAAGATACTAAGGGCAAACATTTGATGTCTAGGTTGGAAAAGCTTGATAAGAAATTTGAAGAATTGCAGATGGATGTTAACAAAATAAATATGTCAAGTGAAGAAATAAGGAAAGAGATATATGAAAATAGGAGGCAGTTGAACAAGATGATCAAACTGGAAAAATTTTGGATTATGATGCTTTTTATAGTGTGCATAGGTCTCTGGTTTTTCATGTAATGAATAATACCTTGTTATTGTACAAGTTAAATGTACCATGGTTTTTCATGTAATGAATTATGCTTTTTTATTGTACAAGTTGAGTGCATCCAATGCCTTATTATTATAAGTCAACATGTACCAGTTCAATGTATCCAATTCCTTTGTTATTGAACACAACAATATAACACAACAATATAACACAATACTGGTTCATAATGCCTTAGTTAATCTAACATCAGAATTGCATCAGAATACACAAACCAGAAGTGGTTCATAACACAATATAACACAACAATATAACACAACAATATAACACAAGAAGTGGTTCATAATTATCACAACATTAATAATTGGTTCATAATATTACATCAGAATCCACATTGTACTTTAACCCAAAAGTGGTACCACATTACCAAAAGTGGTTCATAACAGTTACTCAGAATACCAAAAGTGGTCCATTAAACAAAAGACATAAAACTAACATAGACAAATTAAACTAAATGTGATAGGTCCAGGTGCAATTAAAGACAAACTAAAGACAAATTAAACAATTTTCTTGGATCTTTTTGTAGGGGTAGTCCTCCTAGTTGTTGGACCAATGGCATTTTTTGCAGCACTTAATCTGGTGGCAGGTCCAGGTGGCACCCATGGAGTTGTTGTCTTTTTCACACCCAGCTTCTTTGACTTTGCAGCAGCAGTTGGTTGTTGAGTAGCCTTCCCTTTGGAAGCTTGAGAACTCTGAACAGCTTGTTGTTGAGGGGCCTTTCCTTTTGAAGCTCTTGCTTGTCTTGGTGCATTCAGTTGAGAACTCTGAGTCACTTGAGAAGACTGCTGAGTATCAATCACTTGAGAAGCTTGTTGAGTAGAAGCTTGTTGAGAAGTGTCAACATCAGACCTTGGTGCAGATTGTTGAGAAGTGTCAGCATCAGTCACTTTACAAGTTTTTTTGTTATGACCAGACTTCTTACACCTGCTGCATCTAACAAGCAACCCTGTTCTTCTTATTTTTCTGTCTGTGCCATCAATCTCACCTTGTTCATGATTTCTCTTCTTTTTAGGTCTACCTGGCATCCTTCTATGCTTTGGAGGCCTAACATCAGAATATGGTGTTTTTACCCATAAATTGGAACCATTAACAGGATAAAGCACAAGTTTGTATACTTCAATGTACCTACTCTTCCTAAAACACTCAGGGATGTAATCTTCATACTTAAAGTTTCTACTTTTCATACATGCTAGGGCATGAACACATGGCAATCCTGTAAGTTCCCACTTTCTACAGGAACATATGTGGTCTTTCAAGTTGACAGCTAACATATCAGCTTGATTTTCAACATTTTTAACTTCAAAGTAATGTTCATCTGACATCCTACATTAAATAAGCATACCAGACATTAACAAATTTGCAAAGGCTCAAATAAAATGAAATAACTAGTATTCTCAAATAAAATTGCAACTGGTTTACCTAACAATCCATGAGTTGGTGAAACAACTAGTTTTCTCAACTTTCTTTCTGATGTTTGGTAATACTGCATCATCACTCAGCTTATGGAACCTAATCCTATTTGTTGCCCACCTCTCCATACAATAAATTCTGATATCTTCCAGCATACTGGTTATAGGCTTTGACCTGGAATCAAGGATTACACTATTGAATGATTCTGACATGTTGTTAAGCACACAGTCACATTTGTTAGTTGTCTTGAAGAATGCCCTACTCCAACATCTGGGAGGTGTCTTCATCATGTTGACAAAAGCATCTTTATCCAATTGCTTAATTGCCCTCATTTCTCTTTCAAATGCCTGGACATATGTTGATTTGGAAGCCTTCCAAATTAACTCTTTGTAGACCTTCCCTGGAAATCTTTTTCTGAAGTTATTGTACAAGTGTCTGACACAAAACCTTTGCTCAACATTTGGCAAAACCTTTCCTCTAAATCATCCAACCCATCAGATGAATCATCAAAAGCTACTTCCATTGCACTATCATAATTCTCATCCTCACTATCATTACTGCTTTCATCATTACTACTTTCAGCATGCACATCTTCTTCAACAATATCCCCCACCTGAACCTCTTCTTCAACAGTATCCCCCACATTAACCTCTTCTTCAAGATTAGCCCTCACATCAGTATCACCACCCCCCACATTAACCTCTTCTTCAAGATTAGCCCTCACATCAGTATCACCACCCTCCATATTAACATCTTCATCAACATTATCCCCCTTCACAGTTTCATCCCCCCCCCCACATTAACCTCCTCTACAACAGTTTCCCTCACATCAGTTTCACCACCTCCCACATGAACCTCTTCTTCAACAGTTTCACTCACAGCATTAGTAACCTCTTCTATAAGAAACTGGCAGTATTCTGGCTCAGCTATCGTCTGTTGAATATAGATGTCACATTTTTGATGCACCCTATAAATATCAATTATTTCTAGTGCTCCTTTGTCATCAACCAATTCAGACATGCCTAATGAGGGGTCTTTGTACCAGATTTTCTCGAATTCCCTATATCCTAAATCCTTAAGCACACCAACAAACTCAAAATATGACCAAGTGTCAGTATCTATTCTCAAGTTAGAAATCGCTCCTTCTTCATACACACTACTGTCATCATCAACGAAGCGACCATTGTGATAAATGGTTAGTTCCATATACTCCTCCATTACACCTAAATCATAAAAACCCTAAACTGAATAAGAATCTACTGATACAAACCCTAAATAACAAACATTGTGAAAATCCTCAAATGTTATCAAACCCCTAATTTTACTATCACCCTAACAGCACAAATCAGAAGAACAGGAACGAAAGATAATGAACTAACATACCTGCGAACCGAAACGTGAATCTTGACTCGAATCTTTGTTGAGCGTCGCATGCACACACAGTTGCTCGAGTTTTCCTCTTCTTCACTTCTGCAACTCTAACGTTTTGTTTTTTAGGGTTTTAACCATGTTTAGAGTGTTCTTAAAAAGAAATAGACACGTGGATAAACACTTGCCTACGTGGAAAATAAATAAATAACACAACTAACGGATTGGAACGGAAGGACAAACGTGCGCCGTTTTAAAAAGTTAAGGGATCTATTTGCACTTTTTAAAAATTAAGGGACGAAATTGGACCCCGAGCTAAAGATAAGGGACGAAAAAGGGTATTTAGCCGATTTTTAAATTAAAACCTAATTTAAAACCAAATTCGAACTCTACTAAATTAATTAATTAGAATTTAAAAGGAAGTATGTTTTTTTTAAGGAGTATTTAAATAAGGAAATATTAAAGTAAAAATCCTAACCCAAAAATAAAATATTATTATTATTTTTTAATTTTTTTATTTTAAAAAAAAAGATGTTAAGTGAAAATAGATATGTTAATTAGATCCTAAATGTTTAGATTAATTTGAAGTGATTAACTAGTTTAGTGGTTAATTGGTTAATTAGTGAAATAATTAAAAGTAGATAAACCAAAACCAAAAGGGTACAAAAATAAGAAGAAAAAAATGAGGTAGCTGGGTGTTGAACCCATGCCATGGACGTCATTGGTCTCCTTCCCTTGCCATATGTTCTGAATGCGTTTGGTGTTATTGGATTGGACCTGAATGAATAAATACGTGAAACATATACATGGTCAAAATTTCAAACACCAACAACCATGCTGACCCAGTCGCAGGCTGACTGGCGAATAGGATTTCCCCCTCATGCCAACGCAACGGTCAACAAGTCCAACGTACTGTTCATCATCCCCTACCTCTACACATGCGGATTCAGTTGCGGGATTATCTAGGATTTTACCTGTGGATTTCAGAGCGATTTTTTTGACAATTTTAAAACCTGCAAAAACGAGTTATAAGCAGAACGTGACAGCCCAGATTCACTTAAAATAAACCCCTGAGTTCAAATATGGGATCGTTTCAGTCTAAAATGGCTGGGAACATGTGATACAAACGCATTCAAGCATGGTTCCCTAACCATGGTGTATCTCTATTCAGGGATCGAAACTCTCATGGGATACATCAGACCTGTTCTAAACATTATTTCAAACATATTGAAAGCATCAAATCATGTTGAAAATCAATGAAGCATAACAAACGAAAATAAAAAAAACTTGAACAAAATATGAACGAACATGCTGTGGTTTTTACGTAATATGCAGTCAAGCATTAGTCCATATTCATTCTAAATTACCTCAGGGAGAGAATTATGTTGTTGGTTTGATTCAAACACGACTGCCAATGTGAATACCAAAATTCAAGCCTTTTTGAGTTTTTCTTGAAACTTTGAGTGTGAGTTCTTGGAGGCTAGGGTTTCTTCGTGGAGAGTGAGGCTGCAACATTATGAATATATAGTAAACATATTAGGGTTAAAAAAAATTGGAAAGGAATCATGTCTTAACTCAAAGGAAATTTGATTTGATTCTTGATTTAAAACTTTCTTTTCTTGGTCAAATTCTATTTCTATGCCATTTTTCACGATTTGCTAGCCCTTGGATGGAGATTTGGACTTGATTAGATGAGTGAGAAAATCACATGATATTTCTCATGATTTTATTTGATATTTTTTTGAATTTTAAATGAATAAATTCAATAAATTAAAGAATAAAATCATGAATAAATATACATGGAATTTCTTTATGGGTCCCAACATGATTTTTAGCTTGATTAAAAAATAAAAAATAAACACATGAATTTTTATCATTTAAATATGATTTTATTTGGTTTTTATTTGAATTTAAATGAATAAATTCAAACTAAAAGAAATTAAAATCATAAAATAAAGATAAATATATTTATGGGCCTATTATAAACTTTGAATCATGTGTGACATAAAATCATGAGCCCATTACTTAAAAATATGAAATTTGTCAATTAAGGCATTATGCATTTCTCAAATCTCGCCTAACTTGCACTACTCATATCTCATTCAATTTTTATCCTATGAAGGTGTTCTTGTACATTTTAGAAATCTCGAAGAGTCTTCTAAAAGATCCTTTTGGTTTCACCTTCATTGAGTTTACCATGTTCATTTACCATCCTTTGAGAAAAAATGTCTTTTTGTTGACTTTCAAAAGGACCTATAATGTATTAACCCGTATCTTTCAACTGGTGCATTTCCTGACTTTGGACCCAACATCAAAGTTGTAGATAATGAAATTTCCTCGCGAATAGGCTGTGCTTGGGCAATTTTTGATGAACCATGCGAGAGTTATGATCAATCAAAGTTCAGTTGACTTTCACCTTAAAACCCTAATTTAGTAACTTCCTCTTTTGATGATTTTGGACCTTTTTCCTTATGAATCATGATCAAATTTTGATCAAATGATGAATATAACATAAAAATGTTGATGTTTCCCAAAAATCAGGGGTTTTGACTGTGGTTTAACCATAGTTGATTTTTAGGTCAAACTGGTCGAATGTGGGCCATTTGAGTAGTTTGATGAGCAATCTTATGAATCAGGGCTTGAAAATTGGCATGAGGATAATTTGAAGCATGTGAGAGGCCATGAAGTCCACTTGGGGTGTCATAAATCTTGTTTCCTTGAAATGGAACCAAACCCTAGTCGGGGACATATTGCTTAGGAGGAGAGTGATCATGTTTTCAGTCAGAGACTGCATGAGCCTGTGGAGACTATCTGAGCCCAAATATCTTAAAATATGGCGGGCAAATTTTGGGGTATGACAGCTGCCCCTGTTCAATTTTCTTAAACCTGAGGATGTAGATTGGCTCGGGTGCCAGTCGGAATCTGAAGGTTGAAGGAGATTGAACACTAGAATACCGAGAAATTTGCCCTTGATGATGTAGGGACTTTTCACAGATGGGATTAAAGATGCCATCCAGCCATTAATAATATGAAAGTCAGAATGAGTCGTACATTAGACTATATCCGAGCTTGAAGCATTGATAAGTGTTTGTTGGAATCTGAAGGAGATGTCGGAAAGAGCCGTACATTAGACTACATTCGAAAGAATGAGTCGTACATTAGACTTCATTTGAAGAGTGAACCATAAAATATACTTCATTTGAGAGAATGAGTCATTCATTAGGCTATATCTGAAGGAGCATATCAGAACGAGCCATACATTAGACTATATCCGGTAGAGAGTGTCAGAACGAGTCATTCATTAGACCATATCTGGAAGAAGGACATCAGAACGAGCCATACATTAGACTATATCCGGTAGAGAGTGTCAGAATGAGTCATTCATTAGACCATATCAGAAGAGGAGAACGAGTCGTACATTAGACCATATCTGGAAGTAGGACATCAGAACGAGTTATTCATTAAACCATATCTGAAGGAGAACATCAGAACGAGCCATACATTAGACCATATCTGATGAAGGATACCAGAACGAGTCGTGCAATAGACCATATCTGGAAGTAGGACATCAGAACGAGTTATTCATTAATCCATATCTGAAGGAGAACATTAGAACGAGCCATACATTAGACCATATCTGATGAAGAATACCAGAATGAGTCGTACAATAGACCATATCTAGAAGTAGAACATCAGAACGAGTTATACATTAAACCATATCTGAAGGAGAACATCAGAACGAGACATACATTATACCATATCTGATGAAGGATACCAGAACGAGTCGTACATTAGACCATATCTGATGAAGGATGTCAGAACGAGTCATTCATTAGACCATATCTAAAATAGCCATACTTTAGGCTGCATTTAATTTTGTTGATGATAGTTGCATGACCGATTGGTCGACCTGAAAGGTGAGATTAGTTTTTATGCAATATCATGATGCATGTGTGATGTGAATGAGGTTCTTGAAATGAACGAGGATGATGCACGTTATGTATATATTATGAATGATGTAGAGATGGACTATATAGCCGAAGCATATTGGTATCTCCGTGTAGAAACCGCGAGTTTGAGAAAGTAAATCTCTGTATACTACGGGAGATATTGACAGGGTGATTATGAATTCCTGTCTTCCGTTCGAGGATACCAGCTGGGGATTTTTAATCTTTGCTTGGGGATGCGAGTAGCTTGAATGATCTGATCCTGATATATCCTAGGGACAAGAGAGAAGAGTAATCTTCTGATGTAGGATCTGATCGAGCTTGACTGTGAGTGTCAACTTCTAATGGGAATGGTGAGTTTAAGCACACCCTATTGGAGAAGAAGATTGTGTCGGAGAATCGGCGGTATCGAAGACATAAGCTTTATCGGGGAACCGAGCCTCTGTTGGGAAGAGATTATTTGACGATGACTTTTTAAGGATTACTTTGTGGGGATATATTGTGAAAATAACTTTGTGGGGAAGATTCCCAGAGATATTTTTGTTGCCCCTTGTCTTCAGGTACTTGTTGTTGGGAAACATTTTTAGCCTGGGAGTCTAGCTGCTCCTGAATTCAGTAACCTGGTATGCTTGATGCTTGAGATTAGAATTAGAACTTCGAAGGTGAGATAGATGCCGACACCATCTGATGCAGGTAGCTGGAAGCTCTTGCTGAGATTTGTGACTAACGCAACATGCCCTCAGTGATGGCCTAGCCTTTCCGATAGTTTGGCGTCTTTGAGAGATTTTATGAACTATGACCAGATTGCCCTTGGTAGATGGGGTAACAATATGTCATGCCTCTTGTATATACAAGCTGTTTAGATGATTGAGTCAGGCGTATGAGACATCTCTGCAATTTAGTCTTATTGGGAGAACTTTTAGTCATTAGTCATTCCCCATGCAGATTCTTTCTAATGTTAAAGATTTGAAATTATGTAGCAGAATTGTTTTATAATGCCACTCATAGAAATGCAATGCATATATCTGTCTTGAAGTTTTAAAACATTTTTAGTAAATCAAAAGATATAGGAAAGCGATATTTGTAAAAACATGATATCAACTCTGGATCTTATGGTAAACCTTAAGGAGTCAGGATACCTTTTTGGTAACAGTATGCTTTCGAGCTAACCATGCTTCAGTTAGGACTTTCAAAGGTTGTAACGTGGCTTGGTTCACGGTTTTAAGAAACAAAGGAAAATGGCTCAAATTTATTTGTACCCATCCCAATCTTCGTGATGTTCTTCAATCCTATACTCAGCTGACTATGCATTGAAGCTCCAGAAGAGTTTGAAATTGTAACACTGACAGTGGTGATGGTTCAAAAACCCAGAATTTATTTGCAAAGGCAGTCATCATTATTTTCTTGTAATATTTCTTGTTGAGGATTTGTGGTGACTTCTTTTTTTTTTGACTTTGGCTATCCCTAACTTTTGCCTGACTGTTTATTTTGGAGTTTCGGTCAGCGAGATGTTTCTCTTTTCGCTAAGCCTCCTTCATCGGTTTTGACTTAGCGGTCTTTCTTTCTTCTTTTTTTTATGGACATTGACTGCCTGGCTTAATGATTTTGGGGAACCATCACTGATTGTGTTAAATAATGACTGGCATAATTGAGTCAACTGAGAATCTACCCTGCCCCAGGTTGAGATTAAGGGTTTTAATCTGTACGAGAAAGAAAACTCCTACGCCTTAGGCTCAAAGGGGTTGATGAGGGATTAACATTCTTATATCTCCACTGTTTAGGAATTGAAACAATGCATGTACATCGTCAGCATAGTCCGTTCAAAAGCATACTGTGTGAGGTTGCGGTATCGTTTTTGTCATCCTCCCTCGAAAGGCTCACAGTTTTAACGAGAGTTGAATATCATAAAGGGAAACAAGGTAAAACGAAGTTTTATTGTATTAATAAGAGAAGAAATAATTCAAGACAAACATAAGCAATGCATTGATGATGATTATTTAAAATAAATAATGTCTAGCATAATTCAAATGTTTAAACAAACAGAATAAAAATTGCGAATGCGAGTAAAAAATGATGATCTAAAGGTCCTCCTTATAGAGGTTAAGCAGTCTTGTCATGATTGGGCACATGAGTCTTAGGAGGATCAATCTCAATTTCACCAGCATCGATCATGTCTTGGATTTTGTTCTTCAATGGCCAACAATCATTTGTGTCATGTCCAATGCTGTCGGAGTGATAAGCACATCTTGCATTGGGATTATATTGATGAGATGAAGTATTAGGCTTCAGAGGAGGATCCTTCAATGCAATCAGCCCTTCCTTCAGCAACTGTGGTAACACTTCGGCCAAAGTCATGTTGATCTTGGGGAGTTGTCTTTTGGGTGCGTTCTGCTTGCGTTGATTATTGCGTTGTTGTTGCGTTGGCGCTTGACCCGAGACCAGGACTGCTCCAACGGTGTTAGATTCATTCTTCCCATTACATGGCTTCTTGGAAGTTGTAGCTACTTGAATCTTTCCGCTTCGGATACCACTTTCAACGCGTTCCCCAGTTAATATGAGATCGGTGAAACCAGATGAGGAGCTTCCGAGTAAATGGCTGTAGAAAGGACCAGTTAGTGTACTCATGAACATGTCAACTAACTCTCGGTCAGTCAAGGGAGGTTGAACTCTTCCTGCCAGATCCCTCCATTTCTGAGCATACTCTTTGAAGCTTTCTTTAGGGCCCATAGACATACTTTGTAGTTGCATGCGTGTTGGCGCGAGATCAGCATTGTATTGGTATTGCGTGTAGAAAGCAACAACCAAGTCCTCCCAATTACGGATGTTGGCACCCTCCAGTTGATAGTATCATTCGAGTTGAGTTCCATACAAACTCTCTTGGAAGAAGTGGATCCAAAGCTTCTTATCAGCAGTATGAGGTTGAATCTTCCTCATATATGATTTCAAATGCAACTTAGGACAAGAGACTCTGTCATATTTAGCAAAAATCGGAATCTTGAACTTCGGAGGGATGACAACTCCAGAGATGAGTCC
Organism: Vicia villosa; assembly: GCF_029867415.1. Lineage (NCBI taxonomy): Eukaryota > Viridiplantae > Streptophyta > Magnoliopsida > Fabales > Fabaceae > Vicia > Vicia villosa. Next base: position 43,998,438 of record NC_081186.1, on the reverse strand, counting down.
TAATTCCTCAAAGTCTAGCCCGGGTACCTTTTGAATTTCCATGGCTTTCATACGTTCTTCCAGCAACTTGTATTTGTCATCAGGATGTTCATCCTCATGGTAATAGTCCTCTTCTTCTTTGGAGGGCTTGGCAGAATCATGGTTACTTTTTGCATCAGTTTTGGTACTAGCATCATCATCTTGCTCATCTTCGTCACTGTCTTCAGAGGCTTCGGCATCCCTGAGTTGCAAGATCGATCTAAGCCTTTTCCCCAGAGTCTTCTTCCCTTCTTCTTCTTCTTGGTGAGGATGGTTTTCAGCTCTTCTTGCCCCTTGGACAAATTCAGAATCAAGGCTTGGAACTCGGCATTTTGAACTTGGAGATCCTTAACTGATTGTTCGAGATTCATGATGCTGAAATAAACAGCGAGGAGGTGAGAAACCTGTGGCAGAAACCTGTGATGCGATGTTATGAATGTAGATGCAACTTTTTTAAGGATCTTTAGGAAATTTAGTTTGCGACATTTAGACATTGAATTAGTCACAGCTTCGTCTGAAGAATTTTGACTTTTGTCTTGGAACGTCCTTCTTTGAGAATCAAGCTCACCATATCGAGTGGGTCATCGCCTCTGACTCGGGATACTTCTGAATTTGAAGGTACATGCTAGAGGAAATAAATCCTCTTGCCCCTTGATAGGTACTGAGTCTCTGTATTGGAAGACAAATGGCCAGAGAAACATAAATCCTCTTGCCCCTCGATAGGAATCCAGTCCTTGGTAAGAGCACCTGAAATTGTGCACCCTAAATCCCTAAGATCCTTGAAAGGGTTAGTTGATATGCTATGTTATGATATTATGATGTCATGCGAGTGCAATGCATCAGGCAAAACATAAGGTAGTAAGGACAAACGGGTCCTACAAGAAAAACCTGCAAGGAAATCAAAGGGTTAGATAGCAAACAAGTCACACAAGAGTCCTTATGTTTACAGCTTGCATGGAGTATGACCAGGTGATTACCCTTCCCCAAAGGTACTTCTATGGATAAAGAGATTTCAACAACATGGTTCTACCAGTTACTCAGAATTGTCAGCCCCTCTAAAGCACCCTCGAACATGGTACATGAATACCACACAATGATACTTTAAAAAGAAACCTATCTGAGTTGTAGTATCGGGTCGCGACCATAACTTGACATGCATCAAGAATAGCCCTCCCACTACGTTCCTAAAAGTCAAGATGGGTTAAAGGTGACTAAAGGTCCTTGAGCTCCGACGCACCCAAAGGTACATACGTAAACCTCTCTCATGAAAAAGAGGTACATAATAACCAGTGGAGGCCTAACTCAAGCGCGAACTCTCATATTGACCAATCCCGAGCATGCACAAGGGAGGTCTCCATGACTATGCCGCTCCTATCTTAAGGTGCACTCGAATCCGGGTATAGGATTCATCTTCCAAAAAAAACCAAGCAACCTTGAAAAGTAAAGCAAACAAACAAGCATTGGTGATCTAAGCCCTAAGGTAAACCCCTCTTTAAAGACTCCCCAGCAGAGTCGCCAGTTCTGTAACTCGGTGAACTGACTTTTATTTTTCATATGCAACAATGTTGCGGTGAGCATGAGTCGCCACCGACTTTTATTTTGTCCAATGTTAGGAAAGGTAAAAAGTACAGAAAAAGACCTTTTTTGAAAGAAAACGGGCTCGAGGGGTAAGTTATGAAAAGGGAAGGTGCAAGCACCCTTTTCATCCGTAGTTATCTACGGGCTCTTAACTTGCTTAGCTCATGTTTGTTTGTTTGTTTTGAAAGGAGGCATAAGGACTTTAGCGTAAATGCGTAGCCTTAGTTTTTCGAAATAGTATTGAAAAGATATTTTTATTGAGCTAGGCAGGTCAAGAGCACTACCCTAACTAATTAGTCTTTTTTTGTAATTTTTAAAGTTCCTAGGACTATCCATACTATATAGGAGTAGGTAGTCCTTATTTATATTGGACGTGTGGGTCATCGAAGGGTCATCGAGGTCGTTTGAAGGCAACAAGTAGAGGTACCTTTAGCAAATATTCGGAGGGACAATCATCGTTTCGTAGGCAACCATTCGAGGGACTAGATCATATTATCGTAGGCAACATCGAGGGTCATCGAGGGACTTATGATCTTTGCGATGATTTTCAATCGAGGGACTTTTGCTAATAGGTACCTCTACATTCGAGGGACACGACCTTATTTCTAAAGGCAACCAAGAGGGGCGTACCCTACGGGTGAGTGCGTGCATGTGTGTTGGATTCGATTATAATTTATCTTGTATTTTTTAGTGAGCTAACGTTCGATTCGAGCTTGCCATACATGCCCTAGTTTAAGTATACATCTAACATAATACAACAAAAATACAGAAATTAAAAGTGCGGGAAAGTAAGGAGATTCTCTTTAGATGTTTACATTTGGACCTATATACATTCTAATATCTAAATAAATAAATAAAACAGTAAAATAAAGCAAACATGCGCCATACACGAGATTTGGAGGTGAGAGAAGAAAATCGAGTGTAAATTAATCTTTTTGGATTTTTAAATTAAAACCTAATTTAAAACCAAATTCTAACTCTACCAAATTAATTAATTAGAATTTAAAAGGAAGTATGTTTATTTTTTATTTTTTAAGGATTATTTAAATAAGGAAATATTAAAGTAAAAATCCTAACCCTAAAATAAAATATTATTATTATTATTTTATTTTTTTTATTTTTAAAAAAGAAAAGATGTTAAGTGAAAATGGATAGGTTAATTAGATCCTAAATGTTTAGATTAATTTGAAGTGATTAACTAGTTTAGTGGTTAATTGGTTAATTAGTGAAATAATTAAAAGGAGATAAACCAAAACCAAAAGGGTACAAAAATAAGAAGAAAAATATGATGTAGCTGGGTGTTGAACCCATGCCATGGACGTCATTGGTCTCCTTGCCTTGCCATCTGTTCTGAATGCGTTTGGTGTTATTGGATTGGACCTGAATGAATAAATACCTGGAACATATACATGGTCAAAATTTCAAACACCAACAACCATGCTGACCCACTCGCAGGCTGACTGACGAATAGGATTTCCCCCTCATGCCAACGCAACGGTCAACAAGTCCAACGTACTGTTCATCATCCCCTACCTCTACACCTACGGATTCAGTTGCGGGATTATCTAGGATTTTACCTGCGGATTTCAGAGCGATTTTTTTGACAATTTTAAAACCTGCAAAAACGAGTTATAAGCAGAACGTGACAGCCCAGATTCACTTAGAATAAACCCCTAAGTTCAAATATGGGATCGTTTCAGTCTAAAATGGCTGGGAACATGTGATACGAATGCATTCAAGCATGGTGCCCTAACCATGGTGTATCTCTATTCAGGGATCGAAACTCTCATGGGATACATCAGACCTGTTCAAAACATTATTTCAAACATATTGAAAGCATCAAATCATGTTGAAAATCAATGAAGCATAACAAACGAAAATCAAAAAAACTTGAACAAAATATGAACGAACATGCTGTGGTTTTTACGTAATATGCAGTCAAGCATTAGTCCATATTCATTCTAAATTACCTCAGGGAGAGAATTATGTTGTTGGTTTGATTGAAACACGACTGCCAATGTGAATACCAAAATTCAAGCCTTTTTGAGGTTTTCTTGAAACTTTGAGTATGAGTTCTTGGAGGCTAGGGTTTTTTCGTGGAGAGTGAGGCTGCAACATTATGAATATATAGTAAACATATTAGGGTTAAAAAAAATTGGAAAGGAATCATGTCTTAACTCAAAGGAAATTTGATTTGATTCTTGATTTAAAACTTTCTTTTCTTGGTCAAATTCTATTTCCATGCCATTTTTCACGATTTGCTAGCCCTTGGATGGAGATTTGGACTTGATTAGATGAGTGAGAAAATCACATGATATTTCTCATGATTTTATTTGATATTTTTTTGAATTTTAAATGAATAAATTCAATAAATAAAAGAATAAAATCATGAATAAATATACATGGAATTTCTTTATGGGTCCCAACATGATTTTTAGCTTGATTAAAAAATAAAAAATAAACACATGAATTTTTATCATTTAAATATGATTTTATTTGGTTTTTATTTGAATTTAAATGAATAAATTCAAACTAAAAGAAATAAAAATCATAAAATAAAGATAAATATATTTATGGGCCTATTATAAAATTTGAATCATGTGTGACATAAAATCATGGGCCCATTACTTAAAAATATGAAATTTGTCAATTAAGGCATTATGCATTTCTCAAATTTCGCCTAACTTGCACTACTCATATCTCATTCAATTTTTATCCTATAAAGGTGTTCTTGTACATTTTAGAAATCTCGAAGAGTCTTCTAAAAGATCCTTTTGGTTTCACCTTTATTGAGTTTACCATGTTCATTTACCATCCTTTGAGAAAAAATGTCTTTTTGTTGACTTTCAAAAGGACCTATAATGTATTAACTCGTATCTTTCAACTGGTGCATTTCCTGACTTTGGACCTAACATCAAAGTTGTAGATAATGAAATTTCCTCGCGAATAGGCTTTGCTTGGGCAATTTTTGATGAACCATGCGAGAGTTATGATCAGTCAAAGTTCAGTTGACTTTCACCTTAAAACCCTAATTTAGTAACTTCCTCTTTTGATGATTTTGTACCTTTTTCCTTATGAATCATGATCAAATTTTGATCAAATGATGAATATAACATAAAAATGTTGATGTTGCCCAAATATCAGGGGTTTTGACTGTGGTTTGACCATAGTTGATTTTTAGGTCAAACTGGTCGATTGTGGGCCATTTGAGTAGTTTAATGAGCAATCTTATGAATCAGGGCTTGAAAATTGGCATGAGGATAATTTGAAGCATGTGAGAGGCCATGAAGTCCACTTGGGGTGTCATAAATCTTGTTTCCTTGAAATGGAACCAAACCCTAGTCGGGGACATATTGCTTAGGAGGAGAGTGATCATGTTTTCAGTCAGAGACTGCATGAGCCTGTGGAGACTATCTGAGCCCAAATATCTTAAAATATGGCGGGCAAATTTTGGGGTATGACAGTTGTACTTGCAGAGAGAGAAAAGAAACGTTTTTCACCATTTTCTCACGTTTCTCTCTTTCTCTCCTTCCCTCTTCTCTTTCCTGTTTTTAATTTGCTCTCTCTTCTCTTCAAACCCTAACACCGCCGCCGTCGCTGTTGTCTCCTTTCTCCACCTTATCTACGGCCACCACCTCCAATGAAAAATCTAAACCATTTTTCGTACTCCTCTTCTCAGATCTGTTCGTTGGTCTCATAAATTCAAAATCACTTTCCCTCTCACCAAATTCCCCAGATCCACTTTTGCCCTGAAGTATACCCTAGAAGTTGAGACAGTTATTGGTTCTGAGCATTATTGTTTTGACCGATCAGTATTTGTTCTGATCAATGTTGTTGCAAGCATGGTTATGCGATTTAGAAGTTGTTATGAGTGCGTTTGTTGCCGCTACAGCCTGGGTCAGCCTTCTCCAACATATTGATCATTCCAGAGAGTCATTATCAGCTTAAGTTGTTGATGAGCAGGTACATAGTCACGATAAGATGTCTAAATTTCTTTACTTCCCTACTTTTTTTGTTTCAATATGTGCCCTGTTTGAAAAATAATTTGTAGGTAGAGATGACAAAGGTGAATATGGAAGTAATCAGGCCATGGACCAGAAAAGTGACTGAACTTTTTTGGGTTTGCAATTTTGTGCAGTCAGATGCATCTATTGTAGTGAATCTCTTCAAACTTTCAAATAATGTTACTAAATTATTTTGAGGGAAAAAGAAAATAATAGATGTTGGTAAAGCTAATTGGCATAAGGCCTAGGAACCTATTTTCCCTCTATTGGCTGTCAAAATGGAAAAGATGATTTAACAATCAAACTTTCAGTGTCATATTCATACTTTCTCTGAAATGACTAGATGATAAAAGTTTATATCATTGAATAATATTGTTTCAGGTCTTCAAATACATCAAGCATTGGAGAGTTTGCGACAAGTGTGTAAATCACTTTGGTCTTCATTGCCGAGTATGATTTTCTGATTTACCATTTCTTTACTCATTCTTTGGCATATTTTCTGAATGACTGGTGTATTTTGAGCTTTTGAAATGGCTCAACAACTGGCTATGATTGTTACTTTACTTGTTGTTCTGCTTTTCTTCTTTCATATCCTCCTCATTAAAAAGGTAAGATAGCATGCCTTCATGTTGAAAAGTATAAGATTACATGATAATTCCCATTTAACATCAATGTTATGTTATTGCGATTGACTCAGGGACTCAGCACATATGATTAAATTGTAGTTATGAGGGAGCTGGAGCAAGAGCAGGAACAACAGCTAGGAGTTGGAGGCCAGCAAAGTCCCCAAATGTCAACCATTAGCTCATTTACTGGGTTGAGCAGTGTAAGCTCCTTCAATGCTTTATCACTGATATCAGTTACTCCTTACACACCATTTTGCATATCCAAAATTTTCATTTTTTGTTTGCTTTCAACTTTTGCAGTTTTTATATATGAACATTGGGAAAAAGACCTTTAAAACCATTTTAATTTAACTATACAACACTAATGTCTATTGTGGATTCAATATTTCATCCTCTCTTATTCTCCAATGAAATCCCTTCAATTTCTCTAATTGAAAAAAAAAACCGGTCTCTCAAAATTTAGCGTCTAATTACCAACAGAAAACAATAACATTGCCAACAATTTAAATACAATACAAGACATTTTATTAAACTAAGGACCTTGGTAGCTTCACTATAGAATTTAATTTATCTAAATACACAATTTCATTAATTACAAATAAGATCCAAAAATGACACATCATTATTGTTCGGCCATTCACATTGTCATCATAATTATCCAGTGCTGCTAATACTGTAACAATTGTACTCATGAATAACAATGCAAAGTGTAGGCAAAAACAGTCACTGTGTCAAATTGTAAGTCAACCATGGAATTTTGTCATAACTGTGTTGGATGGTTTGTGGCAGTATACATATCAAAACTGGACAAATTGTAAGTCAATTTTTCCAGTTCAAGGAATGAATTTGAAGTTCTATTCTGGACCCTTTATCTTAATTTTTGTGAAGTATCAATTTGAGATACTAATGTCTATGTGATTATGAGAAAGTTTTGGAGTCAATGTTGTTTGTTTCTTTGTACTATCAGAAGCCTTAGGAATTACAATTTGCAAGGACCAATTCCTGATTTAAGCTTGATACCGAACCTTCTTCTTTATACGTAAGTTATACATTAAGAGAAGTGATTGTTTGTGACAAGGTAAATTTTTTTTGTATATTTTTGAAATAAAGTCTAATGTGAACTCTAATTGCACTTATCATCCACTAATTACTATCAAATTTTCAGTGACCTTAGCTCCAATCAATTGAATGAATCAATTCCTCCTAATAAGCTTGCTCAAAATATCACAATTGTGTGAGATTCTCTGTCATTCAAATAAAATTATAGTACTATAAAATTTAGTATATTAAAAATATCTCTCTGTCTTGAATATGAATTTGAACAAGCTTAATTTAAGAGGACTATTCTACCGCTTTACGGCCTCGCTGTAGAGTGTTTGTTTGTGGTGCGGTCTCTGAATATATTGGTACTGGGAATAGAGCATCACCAAATATGATGGACGTTGTGTATAAGAGAATCACCATCAGATGATTTTTGGCTACTGATTTTTTGGAATGTTTTTACTGAATTTTTTGCTAAAACATTGGATTATCTTTGCAATGGCCAGTTAGAGGTGATTGAAGACAAGTCATTGGGTGTAGAGAACATCTCTTCTGCTGGTTTGATGTTTTAAGGGGAAGTAGGAAGTTCCCATAGTGGGATGTTTGACGATGTTCTCACGTTTTCAACTTTGTTTCAAGTGTAAAGCACTACATAATGATATTTGGTTAGAGAAATAACTCTTGTCCTTACGTGAAACTACTTATTAACAGTTGGCAAAAGCATACATGAATAGCCTTTATCCTTCACTTCTTCCTATCTCATTTTTGCATCAAAGCAAAGACTTTCCTTTTCTAACCATTTATTTACAATTTTAGTGGAATACCAATTTAAATAGATATCACTGAAGACTTAGATTGTGGCCATATTCAGACTAGGTAAAATAATTTAAATTAGTAAAATTGTTGACATAGAATTCAGAAACTTCTTCCTTGTGAGTTGAATATTTATAATTTAATTAAGTTATTATTTATAATTTTTTAGACATATCTCTAAAATATTATTTTAAAATTTAAGATTTTAACAATAGTTATTAAAAAATTGTTAGCAGAGATGAATGCTAAGCAGCAGACTAAAAAGTAGTGGTTAGAGTTAAAAGATAATTGTTTCATTAGAAAAATACATATTATGCATGATATAATTAAATTTATCATTCATATTTACAAATACATATAAATAAATTATATACCAATTAATATTAATGGACTCGTGCAGACTTTGATTAACAAGACAAACAAACACTACTTAGCACTTGGGGCGGTTAGAGTTAACACAAAAGCGATTGTAATTTCTGGTCTTGATTCCATTGATTTGTTAAAATGTTAAAATTTTACGGGTCACTATTAACATAATACATATTTTTTAAATGTTAAAATTCTTTTTTATTCTCTTTCCGTCTGTCAATTTTTTTCTTTGTTTAATTATTTAATAATTAAGTAATTCATTTCAAATTTATTTGTATTTAAATAATTTTATACCATATCAATTGCATGATAGTATAATGTATTTTTTAATTTTAATAATATTAAAAATGTATTTATCGTACGGGTCACTAACAAAAATATATTTATTTTAATTTAATCAACTATTATTTTAATTTAAGATTAAGAGACAAATCTTTGTTTTTAAATATTGATTTTTTCTCCATCTCATAATTATATTTTTTCTTCTTTGTGTATGATTATTTGATATAATTAAATCTATATGAATACTATTTATTTTAAAAAAGGAAATCATTTCAAATTTATGCATTTATATAAAATTTTACATTTGTATTTGATACTATCTAAGGGTTATGACATTAATACTCATTCATGTGTTATCACATTAACAAATATTTTGTTCTTATTTTTTTTATTTCATGATTATTATTTGAAGATTCTAAATTATTATATTTTTTTAACTATTTATACAATATCATAATTAAATTACCCCGTGCGGGAGCACGGGTCTCTTACGGGCCCGTTTGGTGTGCATGATAAGAGACAGGATAGGATATCTTTATCATATCCTATCTGAATCCAGTGTTTGTTGACACAACAGGATATGATAAGTTAATCCTGAAACTTATCCTATCATGCCTCACTAATTTAAATTGCTATCCTAAATATGAGCTGGGTTAGAATCCGGCAGGATAGAATAAGAAAATAATTTACTAATGTACTCCTATAAAATATAATTCAAAATAAAAAATTAAATATGACAAAATATAAAAAAAAATTAATTTGATATTAAATTAAAAATATTAATAAATAATTTAAAAAAAATATGTACGATTTAATTTTTTAACTTTACATAATATAAAAAATTAGAATATTTATAAATAAAATAATTATTAAAAATTTAAAAATATGAATACTAATTTATATTTTATCAAATTAAATATATTTTCTTGCAAAGATAATTTTATCATTTACATATAATATATATATATATATATATATATATATATATATATATATATATATATATATATATATATATATATATATATATATATATATATATATATATATATATATATATATATATATATATATATATATATATATATATATATATGAAAAATTGAAATTATTTTCTCAATAATGTCAATGAGTTTTTTATATTAATTTTATTAATTTATAAATTTTAAAATACTTTACAAAATAATTTAGAAAAAATATAGTTGTTTTACAAGAGTGTATATATATCCTATCCTGTGTGAACCAAACACATAATAGGATAAATCTTATCATGTCTGTCTCATATCCTATGTTTATCTTGTTTGATATTCTATCATGTCTCTATCATATCCTACGCACCAAACGGGCCATACTAGTTATTGGTCAATTGAAAATAAAAAATCTTACTTTAACTAGCGAAAAGATCCATACAGTCCGGACAAACCATCGAAGATGAAATGAAGGTTTTTTTTAGATAGATGAATTATCTTATTAAAATGAATATATTTTATTTTAGATAGATGAATTTAAAAAAAAAGAAGTGAAAGATGATGATAACATTGACAAGTATAAAGAAGATGAAATTTTGAAGAACATGAATAATACATTTTTTTGGAGATTGAATAAAAATAAATAAGCAAAAACAAAAAGTTAGCAGCAGATTGTTGGTAATTAGTCTTAGCCATTGAATATTTATATTATTAAAGCAGTAGTAAAAAAAACAACTTAATCGATTGTTTACGGTGATTTTCGGTAAACAACCGCTAGTATTCCAAACTATAGTTTATACTTTGGTTACTCGCAGGATCGACTAGATTGATCCTAGGACATAGTAAAATAGTTGTCTTTCGATATAATTTGGTTCATATTTGTTGGTTTTTGCTTCGAATCTTGTTTATGGTGCGATTGTGTGAATAATCTTGCGAAATAAACTTGTTATACACGTAAATATAACCTTGACAAAATGTGAAAGAAATATAAAGTGCAGAAATGTAAAGTACAAGAATGTAAAGTACAGGAATGTAAAATAGCGGTAAATGAAGAAGACTTCGAAATAAAACTGAACGAAAGATAAAAATACTGGAAAGATACTTGAATAAAGATGAATACAAACATATTTAAAATGGTGTTGGTGTCATACGTACATTTCTCAGCGAACTCTTTCTCTTAACACTTGATACTTGAGTACTTTTGTGAGTGATTTGTACAAAATGAACACACCTGATCCTGATATTAAGACCCTTATTTATACTAATTTCGACCCTAACGGTCCTACACTAACGAAATGCCACGTTGCTTACATGCATACGCTTCGAATCCCTGGGGCGCCATCTGTCCTTGTTCGGTTACACAGAATGTTTTGAAATTTAAATCCTCCCGCCTGAATTCTCTTTCGATACGTGGCAACGTGATCTTTGACGAGGATGCCACGAAACACGCCAAGCTTCAGTACTCTTTGTATTTCGAGAAAAGGCTTAAGTCCCAAAGACAATTTATCTCGATTCAGCTTCGATTTCCATCATCTTTACTTCAACTTAAATAACATCCTCGAACATGGCCATCAGGAGCCATTTATTCTCGGAAATGGCCATGAGAAGCCATTTTTCTTCGAACTCTAATTTCTTCAAAGAACATTTTCTTCAATCGAAATCTCCAGCTAACAAATTGCCCCCAATAAATGTCTGTTTCGAAAAACAAGAGAAATAGGCATTTCTTGTCATGATGAGATTTCGTTTTACTCAATTTTTAGAGTTCCAAGACACCTGACTAACGTCATAATCATTTATGACTCATCTTTCAAAACGTCTTGTCATTTTCAAAAAACGTATCTTCAAAACGTGCATTCCCATGTTTTGTCATCACTTGTGATCATTGCTCCTAGATACTAGGAGTAAGGCTAACAACTGTTCGACGGCCGTTAGATTAAATCATCTCTTGCCGTGTGTCCTTTTGACCTTTATTCAAAAGATTTAAAAAGGTTCTTACTAAACCTTTAAATACTTAAACATTTAGCCTTCACACAACTTCATCTTTCATTCTTCTACAACTAAACACAGAAAACCCTTTTTAGTTTTTTAACCTAATTCTTGATGTAAACCTATCTATGGCGTCTTCTACCATTCAAACTTCCACATTGGAAGCTTCAAATGCTCTCCAACCCGTTCAATGGTTTCAACGCCCCACACAGATAGGTAACCAACAATACATTCCAGACCCAAACGTAGCAGAAACTCGCGCTATCTACACTTCTCAGGTAATCATTCCCTTTGATCTTTCTGGAAAAATTCATGCTTTTATGGGTCCTTTACCTGGAGTAAGTAGTTCTCCCCTGGTTAAATTCTTTCCTACTTATTATAAGACTAGGCCCTTAGTTAGCAAGAACAAAATAGACGAAGACGGTAACTTAATCTTAGCTGAAACTGCCAATGTAGATGACGCTTCGACTGAGGCCACCGTAGCCTTAGAGAAAATTAGGTTGAATTATGCGACCAATTTCCTAAAAGTATTTAGATCAATCCCCTTAGCAAAAGATTCTGACCTGTATTATGCTTGGTTGACGAAGGTAGAAAACCAAAAGGCTTCGTTTTGGAAAGAACTAGGGATTTATGATCTAATTCAATTATCCAAAACAGGTTTAGAATATAATCAAACTATGTTAGTAGCATCAGTATATTTTTGGGATGCTTCTCAAAATACCTTTCACCTTCCTTGTGGAATGATCACCCCCACTCTCTTCGACATAGCCGCTATCACAGGGCTTCAACCAACTGGGGAAGTCTTCGATCCCAACTTCATGTATATTGATACCATTCAGTTTAACGAAGTTAAAGCCACCTACACTGCTTTCATCAAGAGATACCATGTCCAAACGACTACTGAAGTCACAGATGAAGAGCATATCACATTTCTAGCACTATGGCTTTCGAGATGCTTTTTTGTTCTAGGTCCCTCCAAGTAGAAAAGAGGTATCTTTGCATGGCTAACCAAATAAATGCTGGAAAAAGGTTAAACTTAAGCCAGTTAATTTTAAGGTTCCTTTACGAAAATCTTGGCGAAGCAACAAATCTCGTCAAAGATTATAAAACAGGATCTCTCCTCTTCGCTGGCCCTTTCTGGTTATTGCAGCTATGGCTCAATGCTACTTTCGAAGCTTATCTCCCACGCAGAGGTATCATGGATGAAGAAGATACGACAATCAAAAATCGAACAGTCGAAGGAACTTGACTAGCTCACTTAACTCCCAAAGAAGAACTAGGAAAACTTCGTGAGAATTTTCGAGCGTACATGATGATGTTCGCTAAACGTTATCAGTTTAGTCCTTCTATGGACCCATTTGTAAAAAGAGAAGTAGGTCCTGAATGGTTCACTCGAGAATTTCCAGCAACTTCTCCAGATCAGCAAGCTGAGTCCATGGTTATCTGGGAGGCTTTTCTAACACCTAAGCTGTTGTACCACCGATTACGATCCCCCAAGAGTCATTGCTGTCTCCTTTGCTACCAACCAAATCTTGTATCAAGGCAATTTGGATTGGTTCAGCTTAAACCAAAATGCATGTATGACAAGAGGAATCACATGTGTTTGCACACTGTGCATTTATCCGAAGAGGAATATGAGTCCAAAATCTCCAAGTATGTTGGCATCACGACCCTCTCTCCCATCTCCTTCGTGCCTGCCTTCTATTCTACCATAGGTTTCCATCAATGGTGGACAGAGTATTATACTACGCAAATCTTCGATGCTGAAAGCCTTTCTCAAGAACTAACTGAAGCTTTTGCTGATGTGCAGGCGAACTTCAAAAAAGGTACTTCGAATCATATTAAAGAAATCCAAGCCTTTCAAAAATTCTTTGAAACTATCTACAGACCTGATGACCTTAGTCGGACCGTTCGTGAAGCTGCAGTCACTTTGCGTGAAAAATTTTCTACTAAACTGGATAAGTTGAAATTGCCCACGTATGTTCGACCTGAACAACGTTATGAAGTGGCTTTCAAACTCAATCCTCCAAAATTCCCTCCACTACCTAGTGCTGATTTTGGTGTGGCTCTAAGTCCTCCTTTTCCAGACTGGTTTGTGTGTGGGAATGTCCCCAAAATCCTTTGCGAACAATCTAAAAAACGCGCTGAACGAGTGGTTCCGACTAAGCATACCTTGAATAATTTCAAGGGACATCTTCATATAAGTCTTGAGCACGTTCGCGTTTTGACTCCTATACCTGAAGGTTGGGGTTTGGACTATCCTTCGATTAACCTTCTTTCCTTACTTATATACTGACTTCTATTTTGTTCACAGCTGTAAGTCGAAAGAAAGTTATTAAGGAGGTAGCTGCACAAAAGGGCGCTGAAGCATCGAAAAGCAACAAAGCAAGTGGGAGTGATTCTGCCACTACTGGCAAGAAACCCACGGTACGTAAATATTTTGTACTTTAACTTGTGCATTTATTCTGAATATTATTCACTTTGTTCAACGTGCATATTCTCAAAGTTCGAAGCCTCCGACACCTCCGAAACGGAAAATTTCCAACACCAGTGCTTCAGATGATGAGGATAAATCTCCTCCTCGTACCAGACAAGCTACGAAGAAAAGACAAAAGGATACTATTTCTTTAACCAAAGAAAAGGGATCTGGGACTTCAAAGCTCACTTCATCGAGTGATAAGGTATCTTCTGATGCATCACCTTTAAATATTGCTGGTAATGTCCCAGTTGTCGAAAGTCATAACTCAAACTCAGATAATGTCCCAACCAAGGTATTGGATTTTGAACTATAACAATTCTTCACACTTAACTTTAATTGCTAAGTTTACGTTTTACCTTGTATATGTAGGATGATGTAGGCACAACTACTTCTGACCTCAAAACTTCAGATCTCAACATTGATCTTCACAACCTTCATGGTATACATTTGTCCTTCAATCGACAAACAAGTTTTTTCGCAACTTCCTGTCTTAACAAATTTTAATTTATGCAACAGGTATTCCTCGACGCAAGTCTCCTGTCCTTTCTCCAGTTCTCGAAGATATTCAACCTATTGCGACTATCGTTTCACCTGTACATGCTGAGGAAAGTCATTCAAATGACGCTTCTCCACCTACCCATCAAGACAAAGACATGGAAGAAAACCCTCAACATTCTAATAGCGGCAATGTAGTTGAGCAGCCAACTGGGAGTGAGGATACTATCTCTGAACATGAGAATATGGATGAAGCTTCTAGTTTGCCTCCACCAGGCAACAATGAAACTTCGGCCTTTGGGACTATAGTTGCCCCTACGACTACTTCGAATCAAATTCCTGCTGCGCTCACTCTTGCTGAATTGGAGTGACTTAAGAATACTGACCATGTGAGCTTCCTCAAGGCTATGATGAAAACCAAAAATGTTTCGCCTATCATAGTTGAACCTTCTTCGAACATTTTGGCGGAAAGTGGTAAGGGAAATGATACTCCAAACCTCCTTCGTCAGATAAAGAATAAATTCTTTAAAACCAACCTTATCGAAGTTCTGAGCAAAGATTCCACCAGTTGTTTTGGACTAAACAATCTTTTAAAGAAGGTGGATCTACTCCAGGTTTCTGAAGAAGTCTCCCAAGTGATTGTTTCACTAACTTCTCTGCTTGATCAACTTCAAGCTGATAACCTTCGAAAGCGAGATGTTGACAAAAACTCAACACGAAAGTAACTTCTCATAGTTCTTCGTGGAATGCTGCTAACGAAGCAACAACCAGAGCTGGTGCCCTCGAGCTTGAGCATGCAAAGCTCCAGAAGGAGTATGAAACTTGTGGAGCGGACATCAAAAATCCAGGGAACAGGAAATTGAACGTCTCGAAGCGAAGATTAAAACTGCCAAGTCTCGTCAAGAGAAAATCAAACAATCCAAGCAGAACGAGCTGGATGAAGTGGTGCAAACTGGGATTCAACATCTTGAAACGGCGCAGAAATTAGTACCAGAAATCGAAGAGCTGAAAAAACAGCAAGCACTAATCGAATGCCGTCTGTAACTATGGGCATCCCAATATTCCAAAATGAATAATAATCTTCCTGAAGACTTCAATTAATTGTAATTACCTTTGTAACGCCTTTTCGCTTCGCATTTGTCCTACCTTTTGTAATCAGACTAGTTAATGAATATATGTATGATTTGTCTTTCAATTATCCATATATTTTATCATGCAAATATGCAATGTTACAAATAAAAATTTTAACAATTCTTAAATTGTCAAAAACATCTATTTTTCAACTATCATAATGACCTCGATAGCGTATATACGTGACATGATTACCCTTCGCAGCCACTTAGTTTTGATTTGACGTTTCTACTCCACTAGCCGTAATAGTCATTAAATAATGACATCACTTTTTCAAAAAGTCTAATTAAGACGTGCGTGTATCAGTTTCTAAAATGATTACATTCCAACTTCCAAGGCTAGAAACGGCAGACTCCATATCTTCCCTTGGGGAAACCACACGCGGTCCAATCAAAATTTAAAGCGTAACCACTTCTCAAGACCAACGTCCTCTATATAAACCCTGGCACTTTGATCATTTATTCATCCTCTTTCCATATTTTCATCAAGGTTTTCTTTTTCTTACACTTCCTTGCAAAAATGACATCTCTATCTTATAACACTATCAAATCTGCTATCAAGAAAGAATTCAAACTCTCTGCTGTAGAGTTCGATCAAAACGGCATTAACGTTGACGCACTGTTTGCCACCCAATAGTTATAAGTTTATCAAGGAATCCTAGAAGGATCCGTTTATCCGAACATGCTGGCGGATTTCTGGATGTTTGCATCTCTCCGAATAGATTCAGGAGGGAAAACTACAATTGTTTCCCAAGTTTGTGGATCCCGCATTACCATCTCTCCATATTCATCTCTGAAGTCCTGAGATGTGAGTACTCTGGAGAAGTTTTCGTTGACAACTCCTTCACCCTGACCACTTCTTCCCTTTTAAGGGCCATCATGAATAACAATCCCTTCAGCGCCCTCATCGGTAGGATTTGGCATCAACTTCTAGTGGGCAACTTTCGCCCGTGAAATGAAGACTAGGAAAGCATCATGGTGGAAGACCTGGAGTTCATGCTCTGTGCTCTGCGGGGAAAGAAAATCAACATACCATTGATGATTTTCAAGCATCTTGCTGAAGTCGTTGCTATTGCTGCCTCTCGTTAAGGTAAACCTTCCTGTCTTCCCTACGGAAGGTTACTATCTCACATGTTTGTAAAACTAGGGATAGTAAAATAGTTGCGTAAGGGAGGATCCCTTGATCCTTTTGAAGCAGAAAGCTTGCCCCTTCTGAACTTAGAGGGTTTGCAAAACAGGATTAACTGAAGGGTGCATTGTTGGAGGCATTGTTGGAGGCGTTGTTGGAGGCGTTGTTGATCTTTGTTTTTATCTTTGCCCTCCATAATTTTGGACACTTACTTTAGTAGTTGTTTTTGTAACTTGGGTTTGCCTATCATGCAATCATTTTAATTAGATGTACCTTTAAATCCTTAAAGTAATGGAACGTATTTTGACCTCATCTGTCTTCTTAATTTGTCTTGCATAAAGATAAAGCCATTTTGGCGAATATTTTACCATTTTGGCTTACGACGTCTATGTCTAATGTTTACGTTTTTGCAATCTTAACTTCATGCATGACTGGCTTGTATCTTTTCAGATATTTCCCGTTCACTCTTAAGATCCTACGATTTTATGCCAACTCCTCTATCTCATAAGCATTATTTGAAAATACTTTTAATATTCGAAAAGGGCCTTCCCAGTGAGGAGACCATTTGCCTAATGCTTGATTCTTTCAATCTATAGGCAAAATAACTTTCCAAACTAAGTCATTGTTAATAAATGTTTTACCTTTCACCTTTTTGCTGTATGCTCTTGACACCCTTTCTTTCTGTCTTTTTATCATTTCTAATGCTCGAAACCTGTCTTCGTCCAGATCAACTAACTCATTCATCATCATTTCCCAATATATATTTGGAGGAATTTCCGCTTGTCTCTGAATCCTGACTGATTGCAAGTATATTTCGACTGGGAGTACTACATCGTGTTCGAACGTCAACTGGAAAGGTGTAGTATTGGTGGCTTCTTTTGGTGATGTTCGACAAGCCCAAAGTGCCTGGTCCAAGGTTTTGTGCCAATTCTTAGGTTTCTTCCCTACATGTTTCTTTATCAGACCAATTATCACTTTATTGGCTGCTTCGACTTGTCCGTTTGCTTGAGCATAATAAGGTGTAGAAGTAAATAACTTGAACCCCATTTCTTTCGCAAATTCTTGCATCTTTCGACCAGTAAACACTGATCCCTGGTTTGTGGTTATGCTTTCTGGGATTCCACATCTATATAATATGTGTTTTTGGATAAACTCAATCACAACCTCTTGGTCTACATTGGCTAGTGGTATTGCTTCAACCCACTTTGTGAAATAGTCTATTCCCACTAATATATATCTTTGGCCTTTGGATGATGTGGGACGGATTTCTCCAATTAAGTCTAATGCCCAACCTCTGAAAGGCCATGGTTTAATAATTGAACTCAATTCATTTGCAGGCGCATGCGGAATACTTGCGTGTTCTTGACACTCTTGACAACCTTTGGCAAACTCTATGCAATCTTTTAATATAGTGGGCCAATACATTCCATAACGAAACAAAAGCCATTTCATTTTGTGCCCCGCTTGATGAGCACCACATGCCCCACTGTGCACATTCGAGAGTGCCAAGTATGCTTCAGCTTCGCCCAGACACTTTAGTAAGACTCCCTCAGGGGTTTTCTTAAACAATTCGTTTTCCATCAAGAAGTATGATAAGGCTCTATATTTAACCTTTCTATCTGTATCTGTCGAAGGATCTCTCAAGTAGTTTACAATTGGACTCCTCCAATTTGTATCTGCTAAGGAATCTATATTTAAGATTTCAAATTCCTCTTCGTTGGCGAAGCCTAACTGTGAGTTCTCCAGATCACTTGGGGATAATTTTGTGGCCATTACTTTACCTCTTACCTCGACCAATTCTTCTAATTTTTCTTTTGATACTTTGTATCCTGAGGCTAACTGTTCCAAATCATTTGCTTCTTGATTGTTTACCCGTGAGACGTGTTTTAAATCCACATATTCAAATTTTTTAAGCAACCTATTTGCTATGGCAAAATACATGATCAAATTCTCTTTAATACATTTGTATTCTTTCGTCAGTTGCTTTATCACTAACTCTAAGTCTCCTTTAATTTCGACTCTGGTTGCCCCCAATTCCAACAAGGCTTTAAGTTCAGCAATTAGTGCTTCGTACTCAGCTTCATTATTGGAACATAGAGGGCCTTCAATTTTATACTTGAGCTTTGTTGGAATTCCATCAGGAGAAATTATGAGGATACCAACGCCACTTCCCTGTTTATGTGTTAAACCATCAAAGTACAATTTCCAAGGTTTCAAATCTACATATTGTTGAGGATATTCAACCACTGCATGATCCACAATGAAATCTGACACGATTTGTCCCTTCATTGCCTTAAGAGGTTGAAAGATTAGAGAGTACTCAGTAAGGGCCAAAGCCCATTTGCCAATTCGACTATGCAATATTGGTTTGGATAGCATGTGTTTAATAACATCAAAATGAGATGAAACATAAACATCAACTGGCTTTATATAATACTTGAGTTCAATATAAGAGAAATATAAACAAAGGTAGAGTTTTTCTATGGGGCTATACCTAGTCTCTGCATCATTGAGTACTCTACTTAAGTAATAAATGGCTCGTTCGATACCATTTTCATCTTCTTGTGCTAACATGCTACCTATTGTATTATCTGAAGCTGAGATATACAGGCGCATGTGCTTCGTCCCATTTGGGGGAGACAAGATTGGTGGGTGCATCGAATATTGCTTGATTTTCTCAAAAGCTTCTTGATGTTCAGCATGCCATTCGAACCTTCCTTGCTTCAGTCGAAGTAAGGGGGAAAAAGCTTGCGTACGCCCACTCAGATTAGAGATAAATCCTCTTAAGAAATTTATCTTTCCCAATAGAGATTGCAATTCTTTCTTCGTGGATGGAGGCTTTGTTTCCATAATAGCCCTCGTTTTATTCTGATTAATTTCTATTCCCTTTTTGTGGACTACGAAGCCCAGAAAATCTCCGGCCTGCACAAAGAAAGCACACTTAAGGGGATTCATCTTTAAGCCATGTTTTCTCATTCTTTTGAATGATTGGCTGAGATGATCAAGATGACTATCATCTGAAATGGACTTTACGACAATATCATCTATGTACACCTGCATGAATGTTTCTATAAAATCATGAAATATAGAATTCATTGCTCTTTGATAGGTTTCCCCAGCATTTTTCAAACCAAAAGGCATAACGACCCATTCATAGGTACCTATTGCCCCAGGGTAACGAAACGCTGTTTTGGACACATCTTCTTCTGCAATGAAAATCTGATTATACCCTGAATATCCATCTAGCATACTTAGATATTCGAAGCCTGCGGCTGAGTCTACTAACATTTCTGCCACAGGCATAGGATATTCATCTTTAGGGGTGGCTGCATTTAGATCACGAAAATCTATACATACTTTTAAAGAACCATTCTTTTTAATTACAGTTACAATATTAGCAATCCATTCGACGTACCTCGTATTCCTAATGAATTTGCACCGAAGAAGTCTTTCGACTTCTGCTTTAATCTTCGAGAGGATTTCTGGTGCGGACCTTCCAGGAGTCTGCTTGATGGGCTTCTTCCCTTCTTTTATAGGTAGGTTTAGTTCGACCAAATTTCTCCCTAAACCAGGCATCTCATCATAGTCCCAGGCGAAACAATCTTTATTTTCCTTTAGCAACGCAATAACTTTTGACTTTAGGGCTGGTTCTAACTTTGCACTGATGTATGCCACTCTTTTCCGACTTTCATCTCCAAGATTTACTTCTTCGAGTGGGTCTTGAGCTAAAATTTTTATATTTGGCGCCATTGGATCTTTTTCAAACCCCAAAGGTTCTTCATCATAGATTGCGTCTAATCTTTAATTTTCCTATTTGCCAGAAACATGTTCGTCATGTATTTCATCGTCAGGTGGTTATGGGATAAAGTGTATCCCCGGGCCTGGTACTTCTGACTCATTGTAAATGGTTTCATCAACCATGTTGGATAGTTCGGCCTCGAGAGCCGCTTTTCTCTTGTTCTCGGCTATGTAAGCCGAAATCTTTTCGAAGAAAGATAACTCAGGCATAATTACCATCTTCGTCCCAGCCAGTTGGCCGTATCTCTGGTAATCCTTCGACAGGTTCTGTGTCATCTGGACCGTCCATTATTTCTCTGTTCCACTGGAATCCATTTGGGTGTAAGGATAGATAATACATAGCATTTTTATTTGGAGCGTATATATCTTCTGCTGCATTGCATGGCCCTATGTTGGCTATGTTTCTGTCGAAGTTAGACTTATTAACTTGGTTAACTTCAGCCATATAGTAACTCTGATCACCTTCTATATTTTCCACTATACCATCTTCTCTCCAGATAGTTAGCCTTTGATGCATTGTCGAGGGCACTGCAACAACCCCATGGATCCATTCCTTTCCCAACAAAAGATTATAGTTTGCTTTTGTTGGTATAACCATGAACATCGTAGGTCTTGTGACTGAACCCACCGTTAAGTTCACTTGAATTACTCCCAAGGTATGTCCTACCTTCCCTTCGTAATTGGACAAAACCATATTATGAGGCCTTATGTCGGTATCGAACATACCAATCCTTTTCAGCATATATTGGGGCATTAGATTCACTGCTGCCCCTCCATCAACTAGGACTTTGTTAATGCCCATGTTTTCAATTTTAGCTCTTATAAAAAGGGGTTTCAAATGATTCCTTATACCTTGGTAGGGTCTTTCGAAAAATGCATTATGCTCTTCGACAACCCCATTATGTAACACGTAATAACACACAGTTCTGTGTTTCGCCATTTCTTCTGCATCATCTTCCTCACAGTCTTCAACCTCCATTTCTTGGTAAAATTCGTGAGGAAGTACAGACACCACATTGTAGTTAAAGTTCATGGATGACACTCCATTTGAGTCGAAATCATTAGTCAACCTATCACCTTCTTTCCAAGGACTAGACTGCATCCTTTCTTCTTCTTTCTCGTTTTCAGAATTGAATAGCTTGCATTCTATCGGAGGTTTGCTTGACCTAATCCCCTGCATTGGGACTTTAGTGCTACTAGACTCTCCAGATTCCTTCGCCTTGTATTCTTTCTGGGCTTTCTTCATTCTTTGGTATCTTCTTCATTGAGATCTGAACATTGGGTTTCTTCCTTTATAATTCTCCAGCCTGTATGTCTCTCAATTTGATGCCTGGAACTGCTTTCTATAAGCCATTGCAGTTCGTCCATCTTGGTCCCAACTTCGCGGTTTGTTATTTCTTGCACCAGCTTGTGTCCATCTATCCATGGGTATGTCTGCAGGAAGTTTGAATGTCACTCTTCGAGCTTTAGGATGAGGACTATCAGGCCTTTTTGATGGTGTTCGATTGTCGAACACATACATGTTGGGACGGAGTCCTTGAGTCTCCCAACCAGTGGTATATAGTATCCTTTCTAATGATTGTGCCATGAGGTTGTCATAGACTGCCCCACACCTGGGACACATAACTATCTCTGTATTTTCCTTGTGACATCTAACCAAGAAACTCACCAAGCTTTCATCTGGCCTTGGATAAACCTTCAGCAATTGGTTTCCATCTCTCCAAGGTTGCTGCATCCTGTTTCGTTGGGCCCTTTCATTATTAGCTTGGACCCTTCGATTCAGCATAATCGAGCACCTAGGACACATTAGCATCCGTCCAACATTTTTCTCATGACACTTTTCAAACTTCCACCTGTCTGTGGACTTCCATAGTTTCCCTTTTCCCTCAACAGACACTTCTCCAATTCCTCAATCTCAGATAGAGGTTGTCTAACAATCACCATGTTGACGCCAGCTGGTGAAGCTTCAGAGATCTGTATCTGTTGAAGTTTCACCCTGAGGTCTTCAGTGGCCTCGCTAGTTTTCTCCTTCAAATCTTTAGTGATCTCTGCTTCGAAGGACTCTTCAACATCAGTATTGAAGGTTGGATTGTCATTTAGGCTCTCAGTAGCCTACTTTCCAGTTGAAACCATCTCCCATTCAACAATGTCACCTTCAGACACATCCACCATGTTGATGCCAACTGGTTCAGCGTAGTTTGTGTCAGCGACGTTCAAAGGATCAACATCGACTTTCATGTGATTCTTTGTCTTAACTGCGAACTTTAAACGTCCATCCTTGATAGCATTCTGAATTAGATCCCTAAAAAGAAAGCACTGTGAGGTTTTATGGCCTAAAAAACCATGATATTTGCAAAATCCTCGCTTCTTCCGCTGTTCCAACGGAGGAACTTTGGAATTCAGAGGCACTATCATTTGGCCATCTTTTACTAATAAATCAAATATTTCGTCACATTTAGTGACGTCAAAAGTGTATGTTTTCTTTGGGAATTTATCACTTTTGTCATTCTCAACTGGATTTTTTCCATTCGAAGGGGTGAGCAATTTACAAGAGTAAAGTGGTGCTTCTTTTAATTCGGCTAAGTCTATTTCAACTTCATCCAAACTGTATGAATCTTCGAAGGCTTCTCCTTCTGCATCTTCAGCCTCAATATATGCCACTCTCTCTTTCTTATAATTCTTGTTTGCCCTGGCCTTTTCAGCTTTTAACCGTTCGACTTGTCAAACTCTATCTACCAGTTGGGCCATATCCCTCAGATATTGAGTATCCAGTTTCTTTCTAATTGAATAGTCTAGACCTCCTGCAGCCATTTCGACTAATTCGTGTTTTGGAACCACAGTGAAACATCTTGATTTTAACAAACGGAACCTGTTCAAATAATCATCTATGGGTTCCGTGAATTTCCTCTTGATGCTAGCCAACTCTTTCAAACTTATCTTGGTTTAGCCCATGTAGAATTGTTCATGAAACAATCTCTTCAAGTGTGCCCATGCATCTATGGAATTTGGGGGTAAGGTAGTAAACCATGTAAAAGCATTTTTTGTTAGCGAACTAGGAAAATATTTAATTCTCAAATCCTCGTTGCCTGCTAAATCGTCAGCCTCTGTTAAGTATCGGGCTATGTGTTCTACAGTCGATTCACTAGTATCTCCTGAAAACTTTGTAAATTTTGGTACTTTGTTACCTCTCGGCAATTCCGTTTGCATGATATACTCCGCTATTGGGGAAGTGTAATTTGGACGTTGAAGTACGGTATTAAGGCCATTATTGGCCATAATTCTTTCTATCATGGCGGTTAGGCTATTTTCTGTTGCCATATTGTCTCTCCTAACCCTGTGTACAACTTCGTCTGGATGTCCGTCCCTGCCTACTACAACTAGCCTAGGCTGTTCTTGGGGAACTTCTTGTTGAACAGTATTGGTTCTTCGATTCTGATTTTCCAAATCTACCACTTGATTTCTTTCAACGGGTACCCGTCTAGGTGGCGGAACTGCGTTTTGAACCCGTTCTATGATTGGGTCACCTTCTCGATAGGTAGACTGGTTATTTCTTTGCTATTTTGAGGGACTCCTAAGAAATCTGCCATTCGACCTATTTGTGAAGATATTTTTTGGTATGTTTCTACATTATCCTGGTTAGTCCTGGTAATGTTTGCTACTAATGGGGTAAAGAGTGATCCTATTTCTCTAGCAAGAAGACCTAGCATATCGTGATTACTTGCATCCATTTCCTGCCTAAATACTGCTTAACTATTGGTAGTTAAAAGAGGCATTTGGCCTGATGTGCCTGTATTTTGTGCGCTTCGGCCTATCGAACCCACATTAGGCGAAAATGTCGTGGCATTAGGTGCAGTGTACGTAGGTCATGCCCCTTGTAATCCTGCCATATATGAATGCGGCATTCCATAGGGATTTCCAAGTCTCCAACTCTCGAATGCAGATGAGGATGGCCTTGGGGTATGTACCTGACTTGTCGAGAAATGGGGTATCTCGTTTGTGCCTGTCACATGAGGCATGGTGTCCCTGATGTGTTTTCGGGCATGGCTTGGGAACTAACTATAGCCGCAGACCCCGTCGAAGTGGGTATTTCCTGCGCTTGTGACATAGAAGTCGAAACATTCGTAGTACTTGTTACTACTGTTCCTAACCCTTGTGGGGGATCTTGATCTCCCCTTCCACTGGTCGAATTGACCATTTTCTTGTTGTACCTTCGTTTAGGAATCGGTGGTGCACTGTTGGTTAATTTACCGTTCCTAAGGTTCATACAAGGTCTTGATATATTCTAGACAAAAACAAAACAACAAATTAATGACAATCTGTTTGACACTGTCCCACTGGGCGTGCCAATTTGTTTACGGTGATTTCCGGTAAACAACCGCTAGTCTTCCAAACTATAGTTTATACTTTGGTTACTCACAGGATCGACTAGATTGATCCTAGGACATAGTCAAATAGTTGTCTTTCGATATAATTTGGTTCATATTTGTTGGTTTTTGCTTCGAATCTTGTTTATGGTGTGATTGTGTGAATAATCTTGCGAAATAAACTTGTTATACACGTAAATATAGCCTTGACGAAATGTGAAAGAAATATAAAGTGCAGAAATGTAAAGTACAAGAATGTAAAGTACAAGAATGTAAAATAGCGGTAAATGAAGAAGACTTCGAAATAAAACTGAACGAAAGATAAATATACTGGAAAGATACTTGAATAAAGATGAATACAAACGTATTTATAATGGTGTTGGTGTCATACGTACATTTCTCAGCAAACTCTTTCTCTTAACACTTGATACTTGAGTACTTTTGTGAGTGATTTGTACAAAATGAACACACCGGATCCTGATATTAAGACCCTTATTTATACTAATTTCAACCCTAACGGTCCTACACTAACAAAATGCCACGTTGCTCACATGCATACGCTTCGAATCCCTGGGGCACCATCTTGTTAGAACAAGATTTGTTCTTATCAATTATCTTAGTTTTGATGATAACAATAATATGAATTTTGCTTAAGATAATATGGTACTCTAATCCAATGCAATTTCCCTTTCAGGAAATATATAAAGAGTACGCATAATTCAGCGCTCAGAAGTTGTGTCTCAAATGGTTCAGCATGCAACATCAGAACATGGTCTGGCAAGACATCAGAAGATGGTCGAAGCAGAATCAGAACATGGGTCTATGGAAGCATCAGAAGAACATGAGATCAGAAGCACTGAAGATCAGAAGATGGTATCACGCAACAGAAGCACTTCAAGATCAGAAGATCAGAAGATGCTATGCACCAAGCTGTTTTGACTCTGATGATATTCAAACGTCGTATTCACAAACATCAGATCAGAAGGAAGTACACGTGGCAGACTACGCTGACTGACAAAAGGAACGTTAAAGCTACTAAAGGCAACGTCAGTAGACACAGCGTGAACAAGGCTCGAGGTAGTTGACAAAAGCGTATAACATTAAATGCAATGCTGTACGGAACACGCAAAGCATTAAATGCACTCAACGGTCATCTTCTCAACGCCTATAAATATGAAGTTCTGATGAGAAGCAAGGTTACCAATTCTTAACTACTCTGAACGAAAATAAACTTGCTGAAACGCTGTTCAATCAAAGCTCAGAATCTTCATCAACTCACTACATTGCTGTTGTAATATCTTAGTGAGATTAAGCTTAAACTGTAAGAGAAATATCACAGTTTGTGATTATAGCTTTTAAGAAGCATTTGTAAACTCTTGAATAGATTACATTAAGTTGTAAGGAACTAGAGTGATCGTGTGATCAGTATACTCTAGGAAGTCTTGGCAGTTGGCTGAGCAGTTTGTAACTAGAGTGATCAGGTTGATCAGTAGACTCTAGAAAAGTCTTAGGAGTGAACTAAGCAGATTGTTCCTGGAGTGATCAAGTTGTGATCAGAAGACTCTGGAAGACTTAGTTGCGGACTAAGTGGAAAACCATTGTAATCCGTGCGATTAGTGGATTAAATCCTCAGTTGAGGTAAATCATCTCTGCGGGGGTGGACTGGAGTAGCTTCGTTAACAGCGAACCAGGATAAAAATAATTGTGCAATTTGTTTTTATCGTCCAAAGTTTAAAGTCACACTTATTCAATCCCCCCCTTTCTAAGTGTTTTTCTATCCTTCAATTGGCATCAGAGCGCCGGTTCTAAGGTGCAAGCACTTAACCGTGTTTAGAAAAGATTCAGGAAGAGAAAAACGCTTCAGTAAAAGATGGTTGATGAAAGTGAAAAGTCTACACCTACACCTGCATCTACATCTGGCTCTGCTGAGCAATACAACGGTAACAATGGTTATACTAGACCGCCGGTATTTGATGGTGAAAACTTTGAATACTGGAAAGATAAACTGGAAAGTTACTTTCTGGGTCTAGATGGTGATCTATGGGATCTTCTGATGGATGGTTACAAACATCCAGTAAATGCTAGTGGCGTAAAGCTGACAAGGCAAGAAATGAATGATGATCAAAAGAAGCATTTCAAGAATCATCATAAATGCAGAACTGTTTTGCTGAATGCTATTTCTCATGTTGAGTATGAGAAAATATCAAACAGGGAAACGGCCTATGACATATATGAGTCCTTGAAAATGACTCATGAAGGAAATGCTCAAGTAAAGGAGACTAAAGCTCTAGCCTTAATCCAGAAGTATGAAGCCTTCAAGATGGAGGATGATGAAGACATTGAAAAGATGTTTTCAAGATTTCAAACTCTTACTGCTGGATTGAGAGTTCTTGACAAGGGATACACCAAGGCTGATCACGTAAAGAAGATCATCAGAAGCTTACCCAGAAGATGGGGTCCGATGGTGACTGCATTCAAGATTGCGAAGAATCTGAATGAAGTTTCTCTGGAAGAGCTTATCAGTGCCTTGAGAAGTCATGAAATAGAGCTGGACGCAAATGAGCCTCAAAAGAAAGGTAAGTCTATTGCATTAAAATCAAATATCAAGAAATGCACTAACGCTTTTCAGGCTAGAGAAGAAGATCCTGAAGAATCAGAATCTGAAGAAGAAGATGAACTGTCCATGATTTCCAGAAGGGTAAATCAACTCTGGAAGACCAAGCAAAGGAAGTTCAGAGGCTTCAGAAGTTCAAGGAAATTTGAACGTGGAGAATCTTCTGATGACAGAAGATTTGACAAGAAGAAGGTCATGTGCTATGAATGCAATGAGCCTGGACACTACAAGAATGAATGTCCAAATCTTCAGAAGGAAAGTCCCAAGAAAAAGTTTCATAAGAAGAAAGGTCTTATGGCAACCTGGGATGAGTCAGAAGATGATTCAGAAGATGAGCAGGCTAACTGTGCGCTGATGGCGACAGAAGATGACGGATCAGAATCTACATCAGAATCAGATTCTGAAGAGGTATTTTCTGAACTTACTAGAGATGAGTTAGTTTCCGGTCTAACTGAACTTCTGGAACTCAAGTCTCAAATTAGTCTCAAATACAAAAAGCTAAAAAAGCAATTTGAATTTGAAACAAAGAAGCTTGAGTTGGAAAATTCTGAATTAAGAGAAAAACTTTTAAAATTATCCAATAATGTTGGATCTCCTTCTGATTCAGAAAAATCCACTCCTAGTCTAAACCATATTCTGAAAGAATATGATTTAAGTTTCAGGAAGTTCTTATCTAGAAGTATTGGCAGAAGTCAGCTAGCTTCTATGATATATGCCGTATCTGGAAACAAAAGAGTAGGCATTGGTTTTGAGGGTGAAACCCCATACAAACTTGAACCTGTTGATGAAATGAAAATCACATACAAGCCATTGTATGATCAGTTCAAGTATGGCCACTCTCATGATATTAGGCACACTTCACATGCACAAAGTTTTCACATAACACACACCAAGAAGCATGTGACACAACCTAGGAAATGTCATGAAACTCATATTAAAAATTATCATGCTGTTCCTCCTATTGCTTACAATGTTAAATCCAAGTTCAATCAGAACTTGAGGAGAACTAACAAGAAAGGACCCAAGAAAATGTGGGTACCAAAGAAAAAGACTATTTCTTTTGCAGATTCTCTTGGCGACAAGGAAGATAAAAATCAACATGACATGTCACCTGGATTCAAGTTGGTCTCAACACTTGAAGGGAAGAAAGATTGTCTTCCAAGTTCTGGTTCTTAAATCTGTTGAAGAAACTATGTTTGTAGGTATTCAGAAAAGAAGCCTATTAGTCTTGGAACCATCTATGATGTTTGCCTCTAAAGCATTGATGTTTCATCCTTGATTATTCTGAATGCTCTAAATGCTACAGAATATACAACATTGAAACATTGATTGTGGACAAATCAATAAACATCTGTTTTGATGATAAACTTGGTTCTGATGAAACAAAGAAGCTTAAGAATTTCTGCAGATACAGTTTTTGTCTTATCAGAAGCTGCAGAACAAAGAAGTGAACCTCCAGAAGCTGTGTACATCAGAAGTAATGGATCAGAAGATCATTCAGACTTATATCAGCACACTTCAGAAGGAGTTTTTTTTTTTCAGAAGAGAAATTAGATCTTTTCAGAAGCAGTAATCAGAATTTGAAGGCGTAAAATCTCTCTGATATTTACAGCTGTCATCTATTATCTGATGATGAACACGTGTCTGTACGGTTTGTACAAAGCATGCAGTTGAAAAGACGCCGACCTAGGTAACTGTATTAAATCATTTCATTTACTGCGTTCTCTCTCCTAACGTCATTTCTCATTAAATGCATAATGATTTCTTTTTAAATCTTTTAAATAACCCGCTTCATCTTCATTCCCATTTTTTTTCTCTTTCTCTCTCTTTTGTGCATTCACCTCGTTGCATCTCTCTTCAAACCCTAGTTCTTGATTTGATCTCAAAGCATTATCATAATGAATCCATCTTCTCGTTCATCAATCTCTAAAGATAGTATCACTTCCACACAGAACCGTTTAAGCAAAAATGATGCTCCGTTGAAAACATGCTTAATACCCACGAAAGAACTGGAAGTTCTATGTGAATCGGCTGTGGACGTCAACAACCTTAAAGCAAATGGCTTTCAGTGTGATGCAAGAATCTTTGAGCAAGGATGGTCTAAATATCTTGATAGATTGGTTGGTCCAATTTATCCTGAACTTGTAAAGGAGTTTTGGGTACATGCAACAGTTACTCCAACTGCCATCATTTCATTCGTGCTAGGGCATGAAGTGACTATCACTGAGAAACTCATCAGAAAGCTGTACAATCTTGATGATAAAGAAGGTTGGTCTGAGTTTCAACCCCATACAGTTGACTGGACTTTAGTTGAAAAACAAATCTCTACGGTTGTTGGAACTGATTCTCATTTTACGGGCAACTTAAAGCCTTTTTATAAAGTATGGGCTGAGATTATTCTGGGTTCTCTTCACCATAGAAAAAAGATGCGCTGCTCCTCCTACATCAGTCCGACTCACAAGTATACTCTTTTCTGCATTGGCAAAAAGATAGAGATCAACATCTCTCATATTCTATTTGAGAATCTGAAAACCTCTATCTTTGAGTCAAGAGAAGATGAAAGGGCGAAGTACCCTCATATTCCAAGAACAACCATTCCTTTCGGAAGGATGATTTCAGACATTCTGATTGAAAGCAAAGTGGTGGACTCCATCAGAAATTGTAATGCCTCGCATTTTCTTGGAGTAACTCAAGGTCCCATCTTCAATGGCGTTGATCTGTTCGGACTGGAAGTCATTAAGAATGTACCTGTTATGTGCACAAGCTTTCCTGACATTCTGTCTAGAAGAATTGCTGTTAAAGGGTTCATCTCTCTGTTTCATAAAGAACTTGATCAAGTTGTCAAGTTTTACTTGGAAGATTGCGTGAGGAAGCAATCAGATGTTGATCCTGCTTGGATCCGTGGCAGAGTACTTCCGTCTAAAGAGGATATTCTGAAGAAGGATAAGAAGGAACGACAGGCGAGGTTAAAAAGAAAGGCTGAAGAAGATGAGGCTGAAAGAGCCAAGAAGTTAAGGGTCACCTATGATCCTGACAAGGTGGGATCTTCTGAATACAGAAATAAGAGGATCAGAGACTCCCTACACAGAACCAGATCTTCAAGGCAGGTTTTTACTCCACCTCCTTCTGTCCCTAAACCTTCTCCCCAATCACCTCCTTCTGGACCAAAAGTAAACTTCACTTTACAAAATCCTTCTCCATCATCTTTCTCCTCTCCCATTCTAAACCCCACACCGTTGAGCATTCTTCCACCAACTCCTTCTGATAATTTCCCCTCACCAATTCCCTTTACAAATACTCCACCCTCTCCTCAATCCATCCCATCTGACACTCCAACCTCATCAATCATTCTCTCAGATATCCCCTCCTCCTCAACCACCGCACCTCCACCTTCTATATCCCATCCATTACCTACCAGAAAATCCCAACCCTACTGTCTTCTCTATCCTGACTACAAATTCACCTTCAATCCGCCTGAACCTGAACCTTCTACACACCTGGAACTCTTCAGACATGAGGTGATTAGCAGTCTAGACCTTCTGAAGGATGCATTCCTAAATGGTCTGGATGATGTTTCTACAAGAAATCTCTGGAGAAGATTTCGCAAGGATTTTCAAGTAGAAGCAATGGGAGTTCAGAAAAGACTTGTGGCTGCTGCCCCTGGTTACCCTGGTTACCTTCTGGAGGAAGATAATGGTATATACTACCATCCTCTCAGAAATTGTGTTGCTGCTGAGGAGAAGCCCTTTGTGGATGAGATGGAACAGTTGAGACTGGCTGCTGAAATGGAAGCAAACCCATGCAGGGACATGGTTCTCTGGATTCCTGAGTATCCTGTTCTGCTTGGAGACTTCAAGACCTTATTTGACTTTCTGAGGGAAAACCCTTCTAAGAAAGACCCTAGCTTGGTCATTCCAGAAGTTGTTGACCCACCAGAAGTTGAAGGTCCCTCTGCTCCCAGGAATTTAGCTGCCATTCTTCAGGCTCTAGAGAATGGAGACTCTGAAATTCCTGCTGCAGAGTATGGAGATGCTTCTATGCAAGAAGCAGATGCTGAAGATCATGTTGCTGAATCAGACCCTGTTGAGGATATCCCAGCAAATGATACTTCTATGGAAGCTGCAGATCAACTTGCCATTCCTGTGGTTGAAAGCGGTGAAGCTTCTTCTGATGAACCTTCTCGTCTTGCAAGGACTCTAGAAGCGATTCAGAGGAGACAGGATGAGCAAAGCTCACTCAATGACAAGTATGATGCTTTCATTGAAAGGCAAGAAGGACACAACAACGATGTTAAAGAGATGCTGGCCAAGATCTTGTCAAGACTAGGGCCATCTTAGATTGAGTTTGTGTTGTTTCTTTCTTTTCTTTGCATCTGTTTTGTTTCTGTGCATCTGATCTTTTCATCCTGTACTTTTGTACCCATTGGTTGAACCTTAATGAAATCATCTTCTTCCTCCATGTGTTCTGTTTTATTCATCTGAATCTTTTCTATTTTTTGATGATATGACAAAAAGGGGGAGAAATTCTGTGATAAATGATTTGATTTAATCAGTCACATTCACTAACAAGAACTGCAAGTTCTATATGGTTTAAGTGTTTTGCAGGTACAGAGAAGTGAAGTGAATCTTCAGAAGCAAACACTAGAAGCAAAACCATAAGAAGCGTTATTCTGTAAAAGGAATAAGCTCTTGGAAACTGAAGCAAGCTGAGTGCTGTCAAGCTTCAGAGATCAGAAGCAAGAAAGAAGAATGAATCAGAAGCACTGATAATAGAATTTGAATATCATTGTCTATCCTGTTCTGACAAAATTCTATTTGCTCTGATACATATAATGTTATGGCTCTGATACATTATTTGCTCTGATATACGTTTTTAGCCTAAATGCTCTGATACATTTGGCTCTGATACATATCATGTATTTGAATATACATTTTATGTTCTAACTCGTTCATGCTGACTTTTGTCGTTTAGTTTTTGTTCTGTAACATTTCAGGATGTAGAGATGCTCTGATGATGCTCTGGTACATTCAACAATGTTCTGATACAAATCTAGCATGAAGTGATGTTGGTAGACATTCAAAGTTCTGAAGCTATCCGAGGGAAGCAGAAATCAGAAGGTGTGAATGTTCTAGAAGATCCAGAAAACTCAAGTTCTGAAGCTGTCCTGAATGGAAGCAGAAATCAGAAGCTGTGAATGTTCTGAAGATCAAAGAAATTCAAGTTCTGAAGCTGTCCTGAATGGAAGCAGAAATCAGAAGCTGTGAATGTTCTGAAGATCAAAGAAATTCAAGTTCTGAAGCTGTCCACGATGGAAGCAGGAATCAGAAGCTGTGAGTGTTCTAAGGATCTAAAGAAATTCAAGTTCTGAAGCTGTCCAATGGAAGCAGAAGTCAGAAGCTATGAATTCTCTGAAGGCAGAAGCTTATATGATCGTCTCTACCGAAATAATCAGGGAAGTCTTTTACTAAAGTTCTTCGAGTATTTATTTCAGGGGGAGATTATTTATCTCAGGGGGAGATTGTTAATCTCAGGGGGAGACATATTCATATGCTTATGCTATAGCTGTGTAATTTGTCTTTTGCCGTCTACTCTTTCTGATCGCAAATTCATATCATTTATATATGTTTTTGTCATCATCAAAAAGGGGGAGATTGTTAGAACAAGATTTGTTCTTATCAATTATCTTAGTTTTGATGATAACAATAATATGAATTTTGCTTAAGATAATATGGTACTCTAATCCAATGCAATTTCCCTTTCAGGAAATATATAAAGAGTACGCATAATTCAGCGCTCAGAAGTTGTGTCTCAAATGGTTCAGCATGCAACATCAGAACATGGTCTGGCAAGACATCAGAAGATGGTCGAAGCAGAATCAGAACATGGGTCTATGGAAGCATCAGAAGAACATGAGATCAGAAGCACTGAAGATCAGAAGATGGTATCACGCAACAGAAGCACTTCAAGATCAGAAGATCAGAAGATGCTATGCACCAAGCTGTTTTGACTCTGATGATATTCAAACGTCGTATTCACAAACATCAGATCAGAAGGAAGTACACGTGGCAGACTACGCTGACTGACAAAAGGAACGTTAAAGCTACTAAAGGCAACGTCAGTAGACACAGCGTGAACAAGGCTCGAGGTAGTTGACAAAAGCGTATAACATTAAATGCAATGCTGTACGGAACACGCAAAGCATTAAATGCACTCAACGGTCATCTTCTCAACGCCTATAAATATGAAGTTCTGATGAGAAGCAAGGTTACCAATTCTTAACTACTCTGAACGAAAATAAACTTGCTGAAACGCTGTTCAATCAAAGCTCAGAATCTTCATCAACTCACTACATTGCTGTTGTAATATCTTAGTGAGATTAAGCTTAAACTGTAAGAGAAATATCACAGTTTGTGATTATAGCTTTTAAGAAGCATTTGTAAACTCTTGAATAGATTACATTAAGTTGTAAGGAACTAGAGTGATCGTGTGATCAGTATACTCTAGGAAGTCTTGGCCGTTGGCTGAGCAGTTTGTAACTAGAGTGATCAGGTTGATCAGTAGACTCTAGAAAAGTCTTAGGAGTGAACTAAGCAGATTGTTCCTGGAGTGATCAAGTTGTGATCAGAAGACTCTGGAAGACTTAGTTGCGGACTAAGTGGAAAACCATTGTAATCCGTGCGATTAGTGGATTAAATCCTCAGTTGAGGTAAATCATCTCTGCGGGGGTGGACTGGAGTAGCTTCGTTAACAGCGAACCAGGATAAAAATAATTGTGCAATTTGTTTTTATCGTCCAAAGTTTAAAGTCACACTTATTCAATCCCCCCCTTTCTAAGTGTTTTTCTATCCTTCACATCTGTCCTTGTTCGGTTACACAGAATGTTTTGAAATTCAAATCCTCCCACCTGAATTCTCTTTCGATACGTGGCAACGTGATCTTTGACGAGGATGCCACGAAACACGCCAAGCTTCAGTACTCTTTGTATTTCGAGAAAATGCTTAAGTCCCAAAGACAATTTATCTCGATTCAGCTTCGATTTCCATCATCTTTACTTCAACTTAAATAACATCCTCGAACATGGCCATCAGGAGCAATTTATTCTCGGAAATGGCCATCAGAAGCCATTTTTCTTCGAACTCTAATTTCTTCAAAGAACATTTTCTTCAATCGAAATCTCCAGCTTACATCGATTATTACACTCTTTTCACAAATCCATTAAATTATATTTTCTATTTTGGAATAACCGCAAAGCAAACATAGACACCATTAGAAAAAGAGTAATGCTATTCTTACACCCATATTATACACCAATACTTACACCAAATACTGTTTTATCGTATTTATATGGTGAACAATGTTTTTTAAAATAAAATAATAATATTTATAAGAAATATTTTTTATTTTAAAAATTACGGACAACACTATTCATGTACGGACGTACATTAACCAACTTCATTACTGCATTAACCAAATTTTTACACTGCATTAACCAAGTTTGATGACTGTTAAAAATTATTTTTAATACTTGGATATTGCATTAACCAACTTCATTACTACATTAACCAAGTTTTTACACTACATTAACCAAGTTCAGTGACTGCTAAAAATTATTTTTAATACCTGGATGTTGCATTAACCAACTTCATTACTACATTAACCAAATTTGAGTAATGTTATTCTTACACCCATGAACAGTACTTTACAGTAGTCATCAAATTTGGTTAATGCAGAGTAAAAACTTGGTTAATACACTTGATCTTACCGAGCAAATCAGATGGCCAGCAACAATGAAAGCTTGAAGTTCCGAGCGGTTGAGAGGGGGAAAAAGGGTTGTACCTGCAAGGCACTCCGATGCTAAAGTAAGTATATGTTCCACAAGGTACAACAAAGTATGAGAATTTTGGGGTAAGAAATGATTACCTTGCCCTCTATCATGAGAGGGATATTTATAGGGTGCCCTTATGCGAACTTGGCTCCTCCTTCTAAGGCGGGGATTTAGGTGACGCGTGAGCTGACTTCTTACCGGGTACGAGTGTGCCTCGTGGTCGGTTGTCCTAGGCGTCTTCCCGGAGCGGTCTGGAGGAGGCTGCCACGGGTGGTCCAAAGCGCCTTGAGCCGAAGGTTGGATTGGCCCAAGTCGTTGCTTCTGCTCGTGGGAGCGACGACTTAGAGGTAGTTAATCCGGGGGATCTGCAGGGGACGCACGCCCAGGGCATCCGAGGGGATAGGCCTGAAGCTTCCTGGAGAGGAAGGGTTAGGCCGGGAGTCAGGAAGCGTATCGTTTTGGAGAAGTTAGTTGGGGGGCGTGTCGCATTTAATGCGAAATGATGGCTACCCTATACCTAGGCTGCTAGGGTTAATGATGGTCATGCCGTTTCACAATGTTGCACGTGTGGCGCATCTGACATCCTCAACAGCCTATAAATATCAGGGTTCGCCATTTTCCCCAAATTTTTCAAATTCCTTCACTTCGTTTTCTCTTATCTGCTGCCGACTGAGAGTTTAGCTGTGGTGGTCTTCTTCTTGTTCTTCATTTCATCCGTGAAAACCTTACTTGTAAGTTCGTTTTTGACTTTGTTTTATGGCTTTTCATGCTTTGATGTTTGTTAGGAATCGATTGCATGTGGTTAGGGTAGGTTTTTTAGGGATGAGTTTTGATGAAGATATAGGGTGAAACTATCGGTAGGTAGCAGAGATGGAGGATTTCTCCGTCGCTTACGGCGGTGTACGGTTGAGTTTTTTGCTTGAGGATATCGTTTAGCCTGTTGATGGCGGTTTGGGAGTATTGATCAACCGTGACTGAGTTTTTAGTGTTTTTCTAGGAGAATAAGACATTATGGTGTAGCGTGTGCCTTTGCCCCTTCCTTTGGCGCGTGTCTTCCTTTTGCTCGGATTCTGTTTTTCCGGATAGGGGCAAGGTCGCAGGTCGTTCGCTCCTTGGACCGTTGGTGCGCCCTTTCACTCTGAACGGTGGTAGAAGGGTGGATTTGATTTAATTGTCGAATTCACTGTTCTCCCCTGTGTTTCGGGTGAATATGGCCGAGGAAAGGCGTCCGACGGTATCGGGCTCGTCATCTTCTACTCCTCCGACTCGGCAGGAGACGCCCCGGTTGGCCTGGGTGCACCATGAAGTGCTCGACATCGAAAGTTATTTCGTGGAGGATGATTCGAATATCTTTACGGAGGTAAGGGAAGGATGGTTGGTTCTTATCCCGGCCGAGGAGGATCGCATTTGCGACGTGTATACTCCCGACCTGATCCCTATGTACGAGGTGGTCTTCCGGGAGATGGGATTTCGTGTTCCTTTTACTGAGTTCTAGGCGGGCGTTCTCAACCACTTGGAGGTGGCTCCCGGGCAGCTTCACCCCAACTCGATTGCCTTCATCCAAGCGTTCGAGCTGGTTTGTACACATCTGAAAATAGGGGCAACGATCCCTTTGTTCTTTTATATATTCTGTGTGCAGCGCACGGTGAGGGATGGTCCTTTCAGACGGGTATCCTTGAAACAATCTAAGAAGATATTTAAATCCTACTCCGATTCTTTGAAGAACTATAAGCCCCGCTTCTTCCTCATCCGTCCTCAGTCCCATGAGGCTCGAGATAGCGTCTTCGCTCGTGTGCCGACCTTGGATGTCCACGGTCGTCCGGTGCTTAACGACATTGGAGAGCCTGTTACCTCTCGTGGGCATAAGTTCAGGTTCTTTTGGTCTCGGGATCATTTTGAGTATGGGACCGACCAGTACATCACCAAGCTTGCAGACTTTGATGAGGATGTTCCGGGGGACTATATTGTTCTTCAAAAGTTCGTGCAAGGCCTTCCTTCGGTTGCTAAAGTGGATCGCTCGGGGATACCCGTCGTTGGTGAAGATGGGGAGATTGTTAGGGAGCCGGGAGTGATTAGTATAAAGGAACTTCTGGATGGGGGGACTGACGAGGGCGCATTTGCCTATATGGGTATCTGCCCCTCTCCTCTTTGCTTTGTTATTTTAACTTGTTATTTTGTTGTTGTAGCTTTTGGTAGTGGCCTTATAACGGACTGATCCTTATGTTTTTATTTTTCTTTGCAGAGTCGATGGATCGGGCGCGCCATGACCGGATGCTCAGACAGGCGAGCAAGGCCAAGGGGATTGTCAAGAAGAGTGCTGGCCCTAGGTTGGCTGCAGTCCAGAGGTCTCCGGCGACGGGCTCGGGCGCTTTCTTTTTTTCCCCAGCTGCCGCTGGTTCCCCTTTGCAGGCTTCTGACCAGGGCGAATCCTTGAGTCCGGTCACGGTGCTTCCTTCCCCTCTTCGTCAGCAGCCGGATCCGAACGCACTGATCCATCACAAATGGCAGAGGGTCGAGGCCGTGGATCTGACTCAAGAGGAGGCTGGCAATATCTTTACCATCCCTTCGTGCTTTCTTCAGCCCCGGTTCTTTGAGGGAGGGCCTTCTCTGACCATTCCTTGTGCGGAGTCTCTCCACATCGAAGGTTTGGAGCCTTCTGTTCGGCAAAGGTTTCTAGTGCAGGATGCTTCGGCTTTGGTTCGGATCCTTGAGCTGGCTACCCTCTATGTTCACTCAGCACCTCATTCTGCGGAAGCGGCGAGGCTGCTTGAGGAGACCGTTAAGGTGAAGACGGCTGCTCTTGCGGAACAGGACCAGACGCTGAAAGAGCATAGCGAGGAGTTAGCAACCGTGAA
This sequence comes from Vicia villosa, assembly GCF_029867415.1. Classification (NCBI taxonomy): domain Eukaryota; kingdom Viridiplantae; phylum Streptophyta; class Magnoliopsida; order Fabales; family Fabaceae; genus Vicia; species Vicia villosa. The sequence continues at coordinate 43,960,064 of NC_081186.1, read as the reverse complement.
GGCACGTCTGATGGCGAAGGAGGATGCTCTAGCAGACGTGCAGGGTCAGTACACTTTGCTTTCTCGGACTCTGTATGGAGCGATATTGTCTTCCTCGGTGAAGGAGGCTTCTCTTCGTCAGTCCCAGGCCCCTGCTGAGGACGAGACGGAGGAAGAGAGGGCCCTCTTGACCTGGGCGGACTTGATTCAGTACATTCGAGTCTTGGGGGGTGATTGTGTTGCTGCTGCAGAGGACACTTATAATTCCACCGTGGCACAGCTCAAGTTGAAGAATCCTGGGGTGGAATTCGTGACCGAGGGTACCGGACCGTACCATCGCGTGGAGGGTGACCAAATTGTCTCTCCGGTCTTTGGGGAAGAGCCAGCGACTCAGAAAGCTGAGGAAGTTCAGATGGAGGAAGGTGCTTGAAGGTTTTTTATGTTTAAGTGTTTAAGTGTTGGGCCTGCGAGTCTTTTGTTTTGTACCGCTATTCCGGGGGGTATGCCCCTCGTTTTGATTTTGTAAGCATATTACCAACTCGGTCTCCGTGACCGTAGTTGGGCACATTTCCGGGCTTTTTGCCCGTTTTAATTAAAAGTACTTAGTTTTTTTTAACGCCTTTGTTCTTGCGCCTGTTTCCTCGAAGTTTGTGTGCATGCGTTCTGATTTCTTAAGTGGCATTTTGCCGCTTCCCAAAGTTCATTAATGGCTTGTTATTTCCCAAGGGCTACCGTTCCTTTTCCTTCTCTATAAAAGGAGGTCTCATGGGCATTTCTTTTTCATTTTTACGCAGGAATGGATGGTGCTAAGGGAGAAAATATTTCTTCAACCTCGAGCTCTCGCGGAGCAAAGAAGGTGAAAGAGAAGAAGAAGGTTTCGACCAGCTCTGCTTCTCGTTCTCAGGGGGCCCGGGGTCCGGATGCTCAGGCTCGGTCATCTGGCGTGAGGGTTGTGGTTGACGCTGATGGCTCTGAGACTGAGTGGGATGAAGATTGGTATCAGTATCTTCATTCGGAGGAATTTGCCCGTCGGGCGGAGTGAATCGTTTTTCTTTTTATTTGGTGTTTGTTTTGTAACTCTCGTGAATGATGAATAAAGTGCTGCTGTTGCGTTTTTCGTGTGTTTATCTGTTTTTTTATTTTTCTTATTAGGAAGATTTGCTCGACTGTAACGTATTGATCGCCAAGTGTGTGGAAATATGGTCGATTACCGGGGACATGTGCCTGGCAGGGGGTGAGTCTCGGATTTCGTTGTGCTGAGTTCCGAGGCTCATGGCGTGAACGGTGCCCTTGCGAGCGAGGTGTTCTGCCAACATGGTACTTGTTTACGACGGGAGTGCTCAATATTCGTGCCCCCCCCGAAGGACAAGGAGTCCGCTCGATTAAGAGAGCGGATTTCTGTCTTTTTGTTTTATTTCTTTAGGTGCTCAGTGTGTACCCGAGCCGCACCTGTGTTTTAACTGTAATATTGTTTGAGGTTTTCAGCGTTCCAAGGTCGAGCGATTTCTTCTCCTTGCAGGTTTTCCAGATAATACGCCACATTTCCGGTCTTTGCTCGGACACGATAGGGGCCTTCCCAGTTGGCGGCCAATTTTTCTTCTAGGGAGTCTTTGTGGTTTCTTTTGAGTATTAGGCTGTCTACCTCGAATTCCCGTTTAATGACCTTTGCATCGTGTCGTAGGGCAATTTTTTGCTTGAGCGAGGCTTCGCGGAGTGCGGCTCTCGTCCGGATTTCTTCGACCAGGTCGAGCTCTTCTCTGAATGCCTCGAGGTTGTCCTCTGTTTCTAGGGGCTCCTCAGTGCGTCTGGTGGGCACATGCACTTCGACGGGGATGACGGCCTCCGTTCCATATGTAAGTCGGAAAGGGGTCTACCCGGTGGTGGAATGTAGGGTGGTGCGATAGGCCCAGAGGACGCTGTGTAGTTCTTCAACCCAACCTTTTTTGATTTCGTCTAGTCTTCTTCTAAGGCCCCTCAGGATCACTCTGTTGGCGGCCTCGGCTTGCCCGTTCGTCTAGGGGTGTTCAACCGACGCGAAGTGTTGTTTGGTTCCTAATTTTGTGACGAACTCTTGAAATCGCCCGTCAGTGAACTGGGTACCATTGTCGGTGATAATGGCTAGAGGTACGCCGAACCGGGCGAGGATGTTTCTTTTGTAGAAACGGAGCACGTTCAGAGACATGATCTTGGCCAATGGTTCGGCTTCGATCCATTTGGTGAAGTAATCGACCGCGACTATGAGGTATTTGTTTTGATTGCTCCCGGTTACGAATGGACCAAGGAGGTCCATGTCCCACCAAGCGAATGGCCAGGGGGACAATAGAGATTTGAGCTCGTTGGGCGGCACGAGGTGCATGTCCCCGAAGCGTTGGCATTTGTCGCATTTTTTCACATATTCTTTGGCGTCGTGCTACATGGTGGGCCAATAGTATCCGGCCCAGAGTGCTTTTCGAGTGAGGGATCTTCCTCCTATGTGTTGGGAGTTGATTCCTTCGTGTATTTCCCGGAGTATGTGGGGGATCGTGCTCTCGTCAATGCATTTGAGGAGGGGTATAGAAAATCTTCGTCTGTAGAGTCGATTTTCGATCAAGACGTAGGAGCAGGCTCTCCTCCGGACTGTGGAGGCCTCTTTGGGATCGTCGGGCAGAAGGTCGCTTGTTAAGTAGTTGTATACGGGGGTCATCCAGCAGGACGCGTCTCCGATTGCATTTACGAGCGTTAGCCCGGTCGAGGATCCAGTGCTAGGTTTTGGTAGTATTTCCTGGATCACGGATTTGTTGCCCCCCTTCTTCCTAGTACTGGCTAGTTTTGACAGGACATCCGGTCTAGAATTGTGTTCTCTCGGGATATGTTTTACTTTGGCACTTCTGAATCGGGCCAGTCTTCCACGCACGAGGGTTAAGTATTCGGCGAGGGTCTCGCTTTTGACCTGATACTCGCCCGAGATGTGGGACGCGAAAAGTTGAGAGTCAGTGAATACCTCGATTTCCTCGGCCTCTAGGTCGTTTGCAAGGCGCAATCCGGCGAGCAGAGCTTCGTATTCGGCCTGATTGTTGGATGTTAGGAATGAGAGGGAGAGGGATACCTCTATGAGAGTTCCCTCCCCGTTTTCTAGGATAATACCTGCCCCGCTCCCGGATGAGCTTGATGCCCCGTCCACGTACAGGGTCCATTTCTGGGCATTGTTGTTTGTTGTCTCGGGGAAGGCCATTTCGGCCACAAAGTCTGCTAGGACATGTGCTTTGAGGGCCTTTCTCCCATCGTACTTTATGTCAAACTCTACGAGTTCTAGCGACCAGCGGAGCATCCTCCCGGCCATGTCTGGACGTGCTAGCAATTGTTTTATGGGTTGCTCGGTTCGCACGATTACAATGTGGGCCAGGAAGTAGTGTCTGAGTCTTCTTGCTGCGGTCACTAGTGCGAGCCCGACTTTTTCGATCTATTGGTATCTGACTTCGGGTCCTTGGAGCGCTTTGCTCGTGAAGTAAATGGGTCTCTGGCCCTCCGGGGTTTCTCGTACTAAAGCTGCACTGACGGCCTCGGCGGCCACGGCGAGGTAGAGATACAAGGTCTCTCCAGCTTTGGGTCGGGATAAGACTGGTGGGCTCGAGAGAGCCTGCTTGAGATGGGAGAGCGCGCGCTCGCATTCCTCCGTCCATTCGAAGGCGGTTTCCTTTCGTAGGAGTTTAAATAGGGGCAGGGCATGCTGAGCGGATTTGGCCACGAACCTTGACAAAGACGTGAGCATGCCGTTTAGCGTTTGGATTGTTTTTTTCGAGTTCGGAGTGGGTAGGTCCGAGAAGGCCATGTATTTGTCTGGATTTGCCTCGATTCCCCTTTCGGTCAGGTAGAAACCGAGGAATTTTCCTGCTCGGACGCCGAAAGTGCATTTCTCGGGGTTGAACCACATTTTGCATTTTCGGGCTTGCTCGAAGAATTTTTTGAGATGGGCGGCATGATCGGTTTCCCTTTGGGATTTGACTATCATGTCGTCCATATAGACTTCGAGCATATCGCCAATTTCGGCCTGAAATACTTTGTTCATCATGCGTTGATATGTTGCGTCGGCGTTCTTTAGACCGAAGGGCATTACGTTGTAGTAATAGTTGCCCTATTCGGTCATGAAGGCCGTGTATTTCTTGTCAGTTTTAGACATGGGTATTTGGTTATACCCGGAATATGCATCCATAAACGATAGTAATTAAAACCGGCGGAATTATCAACTAGTTTGTCTATATTGGGCAGAGGATAAGCATCTTTTGGGCAAGCCCTATTAAGATCAGTGTAGTCAATGCTCATGCGCCACTTTCCATTTGATTTTTTAACAAGTACAACGTTGGAGAGCCAAGTGGTGTATTTGGCCTCCGATATAAATTTGGCCTCTAAGAGGTCTATTACAGCTAGTTCGGCCGCGGCCGTTTTCTCTGGTGATTGATTTCTCCTCCTCTAGGCGACGGCCTTGCAAGCGGGGTCGATGGTCAGGTGATGGCAGGCCACCTCTGGGTCGAGTCCGGGCATCTCGGCTGCGTTTCAGGCGAACAGGTCAGCGTTCTCGCGGAGGCAAGCTTTGAGTTGTATTTTGGCGAGTTCCGGTAGGTCTGCTCCGATCTTGACTCCTCTGGTCGGATCTTCCCCGAGGGCTACGAGCTCGAAATCTCCGTCTGGAATTGGCCAGAGGCCCTCCTCAGATGTCCCCGAGTGGGTGCCCTGCTCGGGTTCTTTAAGGAAGCGGCTGTCTAGGTCGACAGTGTCGATGTGCGGGATTGGTAGGTTGGGCTCGGGGATGGCGATGGTCGCTGCATTGTCTTGAGTGTCTGTTTCTATCGAACTTAGGCATTTGACGGAGGCTTCGAAGCACCTTCTGGCTACTTTGATGTCGCCGTTGAGTGTCGTGACATGTCCTTTTATTGTGTAGTACTTGAGTTTGAGATGCACGGTCGAGGGGACCGCGATCAGTTCGTCCAGGGTCGGGCGTCCTAGGATGCACTGGTAGATCGAAGGGCAGTCGATGACCAGGAATTGGACTTTGATGGCCCTGGCGGTTTCCGCCGATCCGATGGAAACGATGAGCTTGACGAACCCCCATGGTTTCGTCACGGTGCCGTTGAAGCCTTGTAGGTCTGATCCCACATAGGGGGTAAGGTGGTTGTCGTTGAGTTGAAGTGTTTTCAACAGTTGGGAGTACATGATGTCCACCGAACTCCCTTGATCGACTAGGATGCATCGCACGTCAAAATTGGCCATCTGAGCCCGAATGAGGAGGGGGATGGTCGCGTTGGGCGCTCCACCGAGCAGTTCCTCTTTGTAGAAAGATATAGAGGATGGGCTGCCTATCGCTTGGTGGAGAGCAGCGGCTTTGCTCGAACTGGTTGAGAGTAGCTTGTCGAATTCTGGTTTTACGGATCCGACGGTGAGTTTGCTGAATCCCCCGCCGGATATGACCATGGCGGAGGGGAACATTTCCCATGAGCTGTGAGGAGAGGGGGCGTTCGCCGATTTGACCCAATCGGGGAGGTAAAAGTCTTCCGGCCTGGTGATGCTCGTGGCTACTTGCATGGCGGGCGTATCCTCCGTCGGCTTTTCCTCGGTGATCGGTTTGGCTTCTTTGGCGGCCTCTTGCTTCTTCGCGTATTGCTTGAGGTGTCCCTCCCGGATTAATATTTCTATGGCATCCTTTAGGTGGATGCAGTCCTCAGTGTTATGCCCATGGTCTTTGTGGAATCGGCAGAACTTCGATTTATCCATCTTCGGTCGCGCAGGCATGGTCTTAGGGAAGCATACCTTGCCCGTCTGAAATTCGGCGTTCGCGCATTCATTTAAGATGCGTTCCCTCGAAGCATTGAGCGGGGTGTACTCTCGGAACTTCCCGGCTGGGGCCTTATAGTCCTTGGGATCTCGGCCCTTGTCGTCTTTCTTTTTGTCCGTTCCCCGACGGAAATCGTCTTGGCGACCATTTTTACTGCTTTCTTCCTGCCTGGAGTTACGTATTGCATGAGCGGCCTCCTTTTCCTCATATTGTATGTATGCCTGGGCTTTGAGGAAGAACTCGTCCAGAGTGGCCGGTGTTTCGATCCCGGCGGCTTTGGCGAAGTCTGAGCGTGGTCGGAGGCCTCGCTCGAGCAAGAATTTCTTCATATGGGCAGTTGTGGATACCTACACGGCTTCCTTGTTGAATCTTTCTATGTAATCCCGTAGGGACTCGTCTTTTCCTTGGATGATGGCTTCAAAGGAGGCTTCTGACTTGGGGTGTCTTCGGGAGGACGTGAAGTGTCTGGAAAAAAGTTTTCCGAGCACCTTCCATGAGGTGATGGACTCATCGGGCAAACTCTTATACCAAGTCATGGCTCCTTTGCGCAGGGTGCTAGGGAACAAACGGCATTTGATGGCACCGGGCACTCCTCTGTAGTCGAGAAGGGCGTCGATGTTCTCTATGTGTTCGTCCGGATCGATGGTCCCGTCGTATGTGCCCAGCGGCGGGGGTTTTTCAAGACCGGCCGATAGGGGTGCTTCCAAGATTGAGTGGGACAGAGGGCCTCTGCACTCCTCTTCATCGTCGCTGGCGGAAGGAGTGGAAGAGCGGCTCCGACTCCGCCTGTGTCGCCTCCGGTTATCGTCGTGCTTTGTCGTAGGTGATCGGGATCTTCTTTTTGGTCGCGGAGACTGTGATCGGATTCGGGAGCGGTGGCCGCTTGACCCTTTCTTGGAGGATGGACCCGCGTTCTCTCTAGGGGAGGGAGACCGAGGGCGTTTCTTGGGAACCATGTCGCGCTGAGAGCGATGCTTGCGACCGGGGGGAGTCTTTGATCGGCGTTTTTGCTCGAGTGCCCTGATCCTGTCGTTTTGCTGCTGAATGAGCGCGTTGGTCTGGGCAAGAGCGGCCATAACAGTGGTCATGGTCTGGGGAGTTTGACCTTTGGAGAGGAAAGGGTTGTCCAGAATCTTGTTGTGGTTTTCCTTCCTGCCTGTATTCTCGAGACGCTAGTGCGCATCGTCTTGGAGATCTCTTGGGGAGGGAGATGTCGTGGCACTGTCGCGAGGGACGGTGTTTCTGGATGGAGGTACGACGATGGAAATGTCGTTTTTGGTGAGTAAATGAAGAGGAGTCTTCGTTATTGCCAGCCATGAGTGAAAGTTGATTTGAGCTTTGGTTCCTGGGATCTTGCAAGAGGCAAGAATGGATCAAGAAAGTGCAAGAAGAGGAACGGGGGAGCTGGATCTTCCCACAGACAGCGCCACTGATCTTACCGAGCAGATCAGATGGCCAGAAACAATGAAAGCTTGAAGTTCCGAACGGTTGAGAGGGGAAAAAATGGTTGTACCTGCAAGGCACTCTGATGCCAAAGTAAGTATATGTTCCACAAGGTACAACAAAGTGTGAGAATTTTGGGGTAAGAAATGATTACATTGCCCTATATCATGAGAGGGCTATTTATAGGGTTCCCTTATGCGAAATCGGCTCCTCCTTCTAAGGCGGGGATTTAGATGACGCGTGAGCTGACTTCTTACCGGGCACGAGTGTGCCTCGTGGTCGGCTGTCCTAGGCGTCTGCCTGGAGCGGACTGGAGGAGGCTGCCACGCATGGTCCAAAGCGCCTTGGGCCGAAGGTTGGATTGACCCAATTAGATTTATTGGGTCGGCCCAGAACAACACTAATGAAGTTGGTTAATGCAACATCCAGGTATTAAAAATAATTTTTAGTAGTCATCAAACTTGGTTAATACAGTGTAAAAACTTGGTTAATGCAGTAATGAAGTTGGTTAATGCACGTCCGTATATGAACAATGTCGTCCGTAAATTTAAAAATAAAAAATAAAAAATATTATTTTATTTTATAAAACATTGTTCACCGTATAAATACGGTGAACAGTGTTTGGTGTAAGTATTGGTGTATAATATGGGTGTAAAAATAACATTACTCTTAGAAAAATTAACTTGTTCCACTTAACTTCTATCGAAACTAGAAAAACTTACCCCACTGTTTGGTAGAGAAAATGATATGCCCCTCTGATAGCATACTCTTCACCATTTTAAAATTTCAAACTTATCTATCTGAGATAATTTCTATAGCAAAGTATTATACAACAAATCATAACAATTTGTTGATACAACCTCCTCCCATGTAAACAAACTTCGTCTCCAACGTTAGCCACCTCTAGTCATCTATCACTCAAATTTTAGCATTTCATCCACATAAATTTCTTTGTCTTAAAAAACTGTATTTCATATTCATCGCCTACTTTTTATTTAATAAGCAAAATGCATTGATTGAAGGAAACAAATCCGGATTACACAAGTGAGGCAAGAGCTCCCAAAAATAAAGAAAATTACTCACCAAATAAACCTAAGTCAAGTATAGCAAAGAGTTTTTGCTAAACACGTAAAAGTTGCAGTTGGATTGAGTAACCACGAATCCTAGTATAAAGAAATAGCTTCTTCTTCTCTATCAAACTAAAAAAGTGATCATCTAATCATCTATCTATAATCCCACACATTTCACCCTTAGAAAGAAACAAATCTTCTTCACCCCCTAACCACCATTATTGCGGTCAAGACAAACCCTTTCCCAATAGACCCAATATTTGAAAACTCTAACATTGAAATAAATATATAAGAAGAAAATGATAATCAAGAACATGATCGGTAAGATCTTTAAACTGAAAATGCAATTATCTTAAAAATTATAATGCATTTAATTAGGAATCAATTAATTGCACTAATCAACCTTGATTACAAAAATGAAGAAAATCAATATAGCTCAATTTTTTTCATTCATTTTATCAGCAAATGAGAAAATCATGACACTTTTATACAAAACTGATACCAAATATTTTTAGAAAAATCCAAGCAAAAACTCATGAAATAATGATCCATATATTTTTAAGATCTCTGAGAAAAATGAAATATTCAACTGGTGAACAAAATATGCAAAAATATTGCTAGATTACAAAATTAAACAATCATCTGAGTCGACGCTTTGAAGACACAATTTCACATCTGTCGAACCGGGAATTTGGACACACTTTCACCAACCTATTATTAAATCAATAACTACAATGGTCCGTGGTCACTTACACAACTCAAGAATACACAACTGGTTATTTTCTGCGATGATTTTCTAGTGTGTGCGGTTATGAACCCTACATACACAACAATAACGTTAACACATACATAGACATCGCTAAAACATCACAACCAAAATAAGCTCAAACATGAGTCCTAAATAAAACAAAACATGAATGATAAACATTGCAGAAAAACAAAAAAAAACACAGAAAAACACATAAGCTCAAACTTGAGTGTATAATTGTTATAAATGAAGAAAAATAAACCTTGTGTGAGATATTGGATCGAACTCTAGTATGGTCGAAGGATAGCTTCTTGGTTCGACAGGATTAAGCATGAAGTCGAAGGTTGTTCACATGCTTGTGTCGATGATGCTAGGGTTGTTAGCATGTTAAATTAGGTTTAGTGTTTAAACCCTAATTTGTTAAGTTAGCTTGTTTATTAAGTTAGCTTGTGTAATGGGCCTTATGAAAAAAGCCCATTAGTTAGTATGTTAGGTTTTATTATAAATAGCATACTAGTCTCTCATCATTGCACATAGCAAATCCTAATTTAGGGTGAGAGAGGTTATTTGTTCTTCTTGTAAACTTGTAATCTTGTTTTCTAAGAGAAAGTAAAAGAATACAAGTTATAACCAATTCTTGTGTTCTTCTTCTTCTTTGTTCTATATTCTTTCCTTGCATTATACTTTGTTCTTTTGAATTCACAACAAATTGGTGCGGTGAGCGTGGAGAAGATGCCTTCAACAAAGTATGAGATTGAAAAGTTCACCGGAGTGAATGGTTTCGGTCTGTGGCGCTTGAAGATGAAAGCCCTACTGGTTCAGTAGGGTTGCTTGGAAGCGTTGAAGGGAGAGGCAGCCATGAATGCAGAATTGACGGCAGGGGAGAAGACGAATATGATCGAGAAAGCACACATCGCAATTTTGTTGAGCCTTGGTGATAAGGTTCTCCGACAGGTATCAAATGAGACGATGACATCAGGGTTATGGGTGAAACTTGAAAGTTTGTATATGACCAAATCGCTGGTAAATCGACTCTACCTGAAGCAAGCCTTGTATTCATTTAAGATGATTGAAGACAAAGTGTTGGCTGAGCAGTTGGATATGTTCAACAAGCTGATTCTTGATCTTGAAAATATTGATGTGAAGATCGATGATGAAGATCAAGTGCTGTTACTATTGTGTTCTTTGCCTCGATCACATGCTCACTTCAAAGAAATTTTCTTGTATGGAAGGGAGTCCCTGACGTTTGAAGAAGTTCAATCAGCCTTGTATTCTAAGGACTTGAACGAACGAAAGGAGCATAAACCTTCGACTGTTGGTGAAGGTTTGGCCGTTAAAGGAAAATTCTTGCGAAAGGATGGTAAGTTCGACAAGAAGAATGGAAAAAGCCAGTCGAAGTCTTATAGTGGCGAAGCATCTGATATTCGATGCTATCATTGTAAGAAGGAGGGTCACACGAGAAAGGTGTGCCCTGAACGCCTGAAAGATCATGGAGGTAAGGACAATGGCAATGCAACCATTGTTCAAGATGATTTCAAATCATCTGATGTTCTTGTGGTTTCAAGCAAAGACTCAAGAAGAGAGTGGATTATGGATTCAAGTTGCACTTGGCACATGACTCCAAAGAAAGACTTGTTCGAGGAATTATGTGATCAAGATGGTGGATCCGTATTGCTGGGAAACAACAAATTTTGCAATATTGCAGGTGTTGGATCTGTGAGATTCAAGCTTCATGATAAGTCAATAAGGTTGTTGACTGAAGTCAGGTATGTTCCTGATTTGAAGAGAAATTTGCTTTCTCTTGTTTAATTCGACAAGAAAGGATATGTTTTCCGAGGAGAGAAAAGTAACCTAAGAGTCATGAAGGGGTCGAAGGAAGTCTTGAGAGGTGTGAAGAAACAAGGCTTGTATACCCTTGAGGCTGAAGTTGTAAGTGGTTCGACAAATGTTGCATCCACGAAATCATTGTCGAAGACAGAAATATGGCACATGAGATTGGGCCATGTCAGTGAAAGAGTTCTGGTCGAATTAGGGAAACAAAATCTGCTTGGTGGAGACAAAATCGAAAAGTTGAAGTTTTGTGAACCCTGTGTACTTGGGAAATCTTGCAGAGTGAAGTTCAACAAAGGCAAACAAAGAACACATGGATCCCTTGATTACATCCATGCTGATCTTTGGCGGTCTGCAAGGTGTCCATCACATTCAGGAGCAAGGTATTTTCTATCCATAGTTGATGACTATTCTAGAAGGTTATGGGTATGTTAGAACAAGATTTGTTCTGATCAATATTCTTAGTTTTGATGATAACAAGGTGTCGCGGGGAAAAATCGTATCTTTTTTCGGGATGAGACACCTGATGCCTTCTTTGGGCTCGAGTGCTCATAAAAATGATTTTTCTTTGTTTCGACCAAACTTTTTATTGTTTCCAAAGTAGGAAAAGGAAAAAAGCTGCAATAACCTAAAAAGTGGGGGAGAGATTCCGGGTAAGAGGGTTGGTTATACGAAGGGAAGGTATTAGCACCCGACGTATCTATAGTACTCTATAGGCTTTTTTTTGTGTTCGTTTCATTTTATGTTATGGTGGAGGTTCTGTTGTGAAATAGGTGGGACCTAGGGTGTTTGTTTGATTATGCTCGCAAAGATCATCGCGATCCTCTGCATACATATCCCTTAGAGGGAATCAGAGCATCTGTAGCTCGGGGTCTACGGGTGCTAAGGTTTGAGTGGTTTGAGGGAGAAATTTTGCTCGCCAAGGATACGACCTTGTGCCTACGTAATCTCAAAGGGATGTTGAGAAAGTCAGAGCAATCGTAGTTCCCACTTATGCTAGTGGAAGCAAAGGAAAAGAGACAAATGTCATCTAAATGTTCGATGTATCTAATCTATATCATCACATACATCTGTTTGATTTTTGTTTGAAAATCTTTTCATTATAAGCCCTGGGCCATGCCACTTATGGTGCTTAGAATGATAAAGATGTTTTTTAGCCAGCCTTGTGGCAAAAACTTTCAATGAAGTCAACCTTGTGACAAAAAGTTTTGATTAATCAGCCAGCCTTGTGGCAAAAGTTTCAATGAAGTCAGCCTTGTGACAAAAACTTTGATTAATCAGCCAGTATGGTGGCAAAAAGGTTTGATTGATTAGCCAGCCTTGTGGCAAAAACGTTAAGTTGATTGATTGGTTGATTGATTGTTTGTGATGATATAGAAGAGATACTCCTATCATAGAGATGATAAATGTCTAATCTCCTAGGGTATTTGATTTGGATATTGGGGATGCTTATAAGAAGCCCGTGGGTCATTGTACGAAGCCCAAGAGGAGGCTATCCGAGGGTCCTTGCATTGTAAGCCCAAGAGGAGGCTATGGGAGGGACAATCCAGGGTCCTTGCATTGTAAGCCCAAGAGGAGGCTATGGGAGGGACACTCGTTTGTACAAAGCCCAAGGGGAGGCATGGTATAGTTGGTTTGAGCTCTTAGAGCGATTTCACCGGGAAACCATACTCTATGTCCTAACCTAAACTAGGGAGATTCTTTGCACGAAGCCCAATAGGAGGCTATGGGGAACCTAGTGTCGTACTAAGTTGAACAAGTATATATATCACAATCACAAGTATGAACAAGTACAAACAAATATGAACAAGTACATGAACAATTATGAACAGTTATACATATATATGACAAGGTGTGTGTATATAATGGAGTTTATGAAGGAAATATACCTGTAAGCATGATCCATTTGTATACACGGGGCTCGGGACTTATACTCGGGGAGAGACCCACTTGAGTTTACTCAAAAGCTATGTAAACAGGTATTTACAAAAAGGCTTGGGACTTATACCTACATGGAGGCCCATGATATTTTTGGGAAGATTTAAAGAAAACCTTCATTTTTTGATTTGTTGTTCGAAGTTAAAAAAAAAACAAATTGAACGAGATATATACAAAAAGGCGTACAATGAAATACCTAATTTCATGTACTGGAATGGGACTTATACCTATGTGGAGGCCCCTGGTATATTTGAAAAGTTTTGTTTCTTTGAAGTTTTGTTGTTTTGAAAATGATTTGAAAATTGTTTGAAAAGGTTTTATTTTGAAGAAGTTTTATTGTTTTGAAAAAAAACTATACAAAAAGAAAAGAAATGGGACTTACACTCTCTAATATTCGAGAGGCCCCACTTCGTTTTGAAAATCAATTGATCAATCAAAAAAGATTTAATCAATAGTTCTTTTGAAAAGAAAAATCAAAAAGAAATGGTTATCATTTTGAAAAGAATCGTGATCGCTTGTTTTAAAACGATTTTGAATTTAAAAGAAATCAACTTAATTAAGTTAAAACAAGTTTTAATGCTTAATTAAGACCTAAGTGATTAGGGTTTGATCACAAAAAATATTTACAAGTGATTATGTTTGAAAAAATCAAATAAAACAATATTTAAAGTATTTTAAAAAAACCTAAAAACATGTCATTTTAAACCTAATTAAAAATGTATTAAATAAATCTTTTTTGATGATTTTTTATGGTATTCATAAAATATGTATATTAAACAAAGAGTGTGCAAAAAATGAAGTTAAAATAAAGAATTTTGATTGGTTAAATTAATTGGGTGAAGTTTGTTAAAAAATGAAGTGAAAATAAAGAATTTTGATTGGTTAAATTAATTGGGTGAAGTTTGTTAAAAAATGAAAGAAAAATAGTTGCAAAAAAATGGTTTTGGACCCTAGGGGTGTTGAACCCACGCCCTCTCTCTCACCAACCAAAACATGGACCAACTGAGCCACGCTTGTGGCTTGTAATACACACGCCTTCAGTTTAATATATTTTAAAACCAATATTTGAATTGTTTAAACCAAAAAACGCGCCAAGAACACAACCCTAACTGATTTTTGAAAATCTCCAAATCTGTGTTGTTTTGATCAAGTAAAGGGCCTATTCCACTCGGTTTTTCACAAGGATCATGATGGTGGCCTTTGATTTCATTTATTTTTGTTCTAAGGTGATCAATTTTGTGATGAACACGAAGAACCCTAATTCTGAATTTGAACATGAAATCGTGTATGATTGATGAATTATGAAATTGATTGAGGGTTAATGATCAGTGATAGTGCAGAAACAAGATAGCAACTCAATTTTCCATTTATGATGCATGTATGTATGAGTTTGAAGTTGATAGCACTTACCTTCAAAAACGGCCAAACTGGAAATTGAAATCGTGCCTGGAGGTGTTACAGATGTTGTTGCTCAATCTGGACAGCTTCAATGGACCTTAGGCAACATGTTTGAAGGCTTGGAACCAACTGGAAACCTCTTGATCACCCTGTGGTACCTGATCTGCAGTATAGCTCAAGTGAGGATCGAGCTAGTTGATTTTGATGTTTCAGATCATGGATGATGGTTGGAACAGTTCATATGAAGTATATGGATGATGTTAGAAGTGATAGTTTGGATAGATATGGCTTGGTATGGATTTTGGCATGATAAGGTTCAATGTATGCAAATATGGAAGTGAGGTAGTGATTTTGAGATTTGAGGTGTTTTGGGGTGTATGAGTGATTCAAACACATCCCATATGATGTTTATGGTTTGCTAGAATCATCACTTTGGCCATAGCTTCAAGGGTTTGGAGGTTGAGAATTGTACCTCTTTGAAACTTAAGAGACTTGCAATTCAAGAAAGAAAGAGAAAACCTATAATTTGTGAGGTTTTGGTGTGATTTTGGAAGTGATTTGAACCTCTATTTATAGGCCAAGAGTTCTGAACTCAGAACTTTGCAAGTTGCCCAAAGAATGGTGATTTGGCATTTGGAGATAGAAAGGAATCTTGCCATTAAATGCATATGGTTAAAAGTGACTTAACCATGGTTATTTCTCTAAGCTTCTTATCTCTTTCCTATCTGATCCTAAACCAGAAAATATCTTCTAATTATTGCATTGGTGTGTCATCACTTGCATTATTTGGTAAGATAGTTCATAACTTTGGCAAAATGACTAGAAATTTCAAGTGAAATGGTCACTAATGGCAAAATTCAAAGCCATAGCTACACTCCATATTTTTTCATGCTCTTGGACATTTTGGAAAGCTCATGTTACATACTTCAAAACCCTAGTTGAAAGTTTCTTCAAGACCTTTAAGAAAATGGGTGAAAAAGATCCATGAACTTTGAAGAAAATGAGGTTTTAAGTGAAATTTCCAAAAGATACCAACTTTGAAGCTCCATATCTCTTAAATGGTTGATCTTTTGAAAACAAATTATATGTGACAAAGTTGTTCATTGGATCAAAATCTACAACTTTCATGTTGGAAGTTTTTTTCAGTTTGTAGGTGAAATTTTGAGTTATTCCCTTCCAAAGTTTGGAAAAAACCATTGAAAAACACTTAGAAAATTTTCTAAGTATGAAAAGTCAAACTTTTGACTTTTTGATTCATGATTGATTTTCTTGATTTTTCTTGATCAAATGACTTCATATATCATATATTGATGATTCAAAACTTCAAAAGTCATGGTTGACCAAAATTCCCCAAAAGTCAATGGTGATCTTGTACAGTTGACTTTTTCAGACGAATCGCGTTTCTGGAGATTTCAAATGAACCAGGCTATCCTTACCAAATGAGTGGTATGAATGGATCATATTGAGGCATTAGAGGATATTGAGCCATGGTTTGAGTTGTGGCACCATGTCCTGATTAAAAAGTCAGTTGTTCAGATGAATTAGGTCAAAAACCCTAATTGTCGACCTGATGAAATTGATGACTGTGGATCTTGAATTGAGATGTAATTTCCATTGGATGCTGTCATAGGGATTATTTGAAGATGATTGAAACCTTTGATTGACTTCCTGGGGATTTTTAGGGTTTCCCAAATGTGATCCCTGATTTTGGTCCCTGATAGTTCAAAACCCTAATCTGATGATTTGAGATTTCACTGTTGATCAATCCTTGTGTAGGAGATGTCTTGAGCCAATAGATTAGGCCAAAATTATGTACTTGGGGTCTTGAGGTCATGTCCCAAGTCATTTGGTCAAATCCTGAGCAAAAGTCAGGAGTATACTGTCTTCAGTCAAAACCCTAATTTGGTTGATTCAGTGCCTTTGAGCTTTTTCTCTGGGGACCAAATGTTGATTGTTGATGAAGATGATTCATTTGAGATGAAGGGGGAACAAAACCCTAATTGATTGTTGCTTGTACTGATGAGTGATTTCTTGTTTAAATCCTGCTGAGTCACAAGTAGCAAGCACAAGCTATGCAATTTGTTAGAGATGCAAATGATGCATATGCTATGATATGAGGTGGTATCTTAGGTCAAAAATTGGGGTATGACAGATGCCCCTATTTAAGTTTCTTCAACCTGAGATATGAAGATTGAAAATCTTCGTTTTGATAGGGTGGAAGAGACTTAAATATCAGAAGACGCGAATTTTGGACCTAAGATACCAAAATTGCGGATGATGCAAGGATATCTTTACCGAGGGGATATCAAGAACTGACTCCACTGGGGACAAGAGACCGGGAAGGATTCCTTAATCCATTTTAGGAAGAGAATCCGTTTTTCGGGAAAGCAAGTGTATGCTTCACCGGGGAATGATAGCTTTGCAAGAAAAGCTTACCTATCGACATTACCGACTATCAGCACATGGATAGACTTGTTAATAATGCGAAGGTGAAAGGTATGAAACTGTATTACCGACTATCAGCATGGTGATAGACTTGACAAGGTAAAAGAGTTTCAAAGGTTCGATTAATATTACCGACTATCAGCATGGTGATAGACATGTTAAATAATATAACCAGAACAAAAGGTTACTGTCATACCCTAATTTTTGACCCCCCTGAGATGACATATCTTCAGGATTTTTCATCAGGTCAAGACAAGTACCCAGAGCAGTCATTTCTCCATCTGGTACCTAATCGAGGATGCTCGAAGACAAGAAAGCTCAGGCAAAGGATCAATCAATACAAAGACTAGTCTTTAATACAATCATGGGGCTCAAAAACTTCACTTTTCTCATTTATGATTGATTAGACATCCAGTCATATGAGTACAGGTTTACTCAGGTCACCAGACTAGGGTTTTGAGCCTATCAGGGACTAAAATCAGGGATCACTTTTGGGAAACCCTAAAAAGCCCCAGGGAACCATTCAAAAACATCAATCATCTTCAAATAACTCATATGACAAGATCTACTAGACATCACACTCCAATTCAAAGTCTACAGTCATTATTTTCACATGGTCGACAAATTAGGGTTTTGACCTAATTCACCAAGATAGTTGACTTTTAATCAGGGCATGAATCCAAAACTCAAGACATGATTCAAGAATCTCTACTACCTCAATATAATCCATTTACATCATTCATTTGAGGAAAAGATCTTGTTTCTACACAAAAGCCCAAAAATTCACTTTGTCAGAAAAAAGTCAACTGTGAAGGATCATCATTGACTTTTAAGGTTTTTGGTCAAAAAATGACTTTCAAAGATTAATATCATCAATATATGGATGTCAAAGTCATTTGGCCAAAGAAATTCAAAGAAATTCATCAAGGAGCAAAAAGTCGGGAATTAGGGTTTTTGAGGGCATGGTGAGATCTCAAAATTTCACCTACACAACTCAAAAAACTTCCAACATGAAAGTTGTAGATCTTGCAAAATAAAACAACATCTCACATAAGAACTTTTTTCAAAAGATCAACCATTTATGAAGTTTTGGAAATTTTGAAGTCTAGGTCATAAACACTTAGAAATTTTTCTAAGTGTTTTAACCTAGTTTTCATCCAACTTTGGGCTCATTTTTCACAAATTTCCTAAAGGATTCTGAAGAAACTCCAAACTAATGATTTGAAGTAGATGTTTAGGGCTTTCCAAATTGTGTTCAACCTTCTTCAAATTCAATTTGAGCTAGGAGTTATGCTTGTTCAAAGTTGGCCTCATGAAGTAAAATTATAGGTCATGTACAATTTGGAACTTTGCAATTTTGTGCATTTTGCTTCACTAAGTGATGCTACACGACCTCTAATGCATCTGAAACCATACCATACATCAATTTTCATCATTGCATAAGGATTAGAGAAGATTCCCAAAAACAAAGGCATGTGATTATGTAATGATTGCATTTTTGAATTTATGGCAAATTGATGATTCATCAAAGGAATCTTCTCCCAACCAATTGGAGCTCATTTCTGCAGCCATTTGGTCCCCTAAGATCAAGCAAAATCGATGGCTAGGGAGTGGTATCAAAGAGCTCATCATTGCACTTGGAATATTCTTTGAATTCCTTCATGGCTAAGAAAGCAAATCAACTTCACTAAGGAAGCTCACTCCTCTGCAGCTATACCAATCCATTTGCCTATAAATACAGATGCATTCCTCATTCAAAAACACACCAAAGCAACCATATTCCTTGCTTTCTCTTTCTCTCCTCTTGTTCATTGTTTTTCAAAGTTCTTTGGCAAGAAGAATCGATTTCTTCAAACCAAAGCTTATCTTTGGGAAGTGAGCATTCTAACATCTCAAGGGAGGTCATTTGAGGTGATCCAAGCACCTGGATCACTTCTGTAGGTGGAGGAACACCATTGTTGCTCTCACTTTGGAGCATCTGCAGTTGGAGGTCCATGGAGTGATTCAGAAGGTTTCAAGGCAAGCCAATCATCCAGACACACTCCTCAGGTCATAGTGAAGCTAACCAGATGGCTGCAGCTCATCTGTAACTCAGGATTCAACAACCTCCATGTCCACTTGAAGCTCAAATCGAGTGAGGTCCATAGAACAATTCAGAAGGATTCAGGCTACAATAAGCATCCAGTTAGCATCATTGAGTCTCAGGGAAGCTATTGAGATCATTCATTCAATCCCAGGTGCTCTCAATCATCCTCACGACCTCCATTTTCAGAGGTAAGTTTCTGAACTTCACCTCTCTAATTTAAGTACTTTTTATGAAATAGCTCGATTCTATCTTGTTCAGCATCATCAGAGGATTGAAAACCCTCTATCATCATCCATTTATCTTTCAGTATAGTCATTTAATTTGATTTTGAAATTTTAGGGTTCTTCACGATTTCTGGTAAATTAGTTAGATGTAGTTAATATTAGTTCATGTTAGTTACATATTTAGAATCGTGAGTGAAATTAGAGCAAGTTTCGTGTTTACATCATGGCAAATGATTGAGAAATGAGTGAGTTCAGAAATTCAAATTCATGGAGCTTGAGGTTGAAGACGAAGATGGTGGTGGCGCGCAAAAATTCAAATCTCAGGGCAGAGTTTATTTTATTTTGAGTGGTATGCGTTTTATTAATGACTAAACAACTTGCCCTAGTGGCCACACATGCGCCCTTAGTATCATCATGCCACAAGTCTGGGGTTCGAATCCCCCTCGCCCCAGACTTTTTGATTCTTTTATTTTTTAAGGATTTACAACTTGTTTTGAAACATGACCAAATGGAGGCAAGTCACTAACACTGAGCGCGCGTTGGCTCAGTGGTGTTGTTTTGGATTGGTGACCTCAAGGGCGTGGGTTCAAACCCTCCAAGGGCCAAAACTTATTTTTTAACACTAATTTCTTTCATTTCTCTTCACAACTTCACATATTTATTTAACCTATCAAAATAAATCATTTTCACTTCATTTTTCACACACTTTTTATTTAACATATCTATTTTGTGAATAATCAAAAAAATCATAAAAATATTATTTATTTCATGTATTTTTATTAGGTTTAAAATAGTATGTTTTAGGTGTTTTCTTAAATACTTGAATACATATTTTCTACTTTGTTTTAAACTAAATCACTTTGTAAATAATTTTATGATGAAACCCTATTTGTTTAGGTCTTAATTAAGTAAAAATCTTTATTTTTACTTTAATTAAGTTGACTTTTGTCAATTTTCAAAGCTGTTATCAGTCTCCGATTAAAACGGATGATTAAGGTTTTCAAACAACAAAACCTTGTATCATTCAAAATCATTTTCAAATTACTCTCATAGCCAGTACTGTAAAGTACTGGGCCTCTAATAGAGTGTAAGTCCCAAAAACCTTCTCTTCTTAGCTTGTTTTCAAAACTGTATTTTCAAAATCTTCTTTCTGTTTTCAAAACATTCTTCTGGTATTTGAAGGGCATTATTCCCGGTGAAACTCTTCAGATACCTATGTGACCTTTGTCCATCTTCACTTCTTCTGTTTTCAAAAACCATTAACTGTTTATCATAAATATTCAACTGTCATCAACAAAACAACAAAAATTACTGATGAGGCTTTGTACATACTTCTTCAATGGCCTCCACTCCATCCAGGTTAGGCTTTATAAGCTTTCAATTTACAGTCTTTATTTAAATTACTGTCAAATATAAATTGTGCATATATTAGTTTAGAACTACGTTTGAGTATAAACCTTAGGACAGTTAAACTATATATATATTATAGGAATATGGCCTAGGATTGAGAATGTCTTCCCGGTGAAGGCTCTTTCCTAATTAGAGATCTGTAGTTCAAACCCCCAAGATGAATTATTCCCGGTGAAACATCTTGGCAAAAACCTTAGAATCCAAATAATAGGACACATCCACCCAAAGAGGAATTATTCCCGGTGAAACCTCTTACCCATTTGCTTAGAGCCAAAATAAGTTCAAAACTACATAGCTTTCTCTTGTGCTATAACAAGGACCCTCGACTAGCCTCCTCTTGGGCTTTGTACAAGGACCCACAGGCTTCTTAAAAGCATTTCCAGCTTCCTCTTGAGCTTGTATACAAGGACCCATCAAGTTTCTTATAAACATAGGAACAGGTCTCTAGTCACCTTTTAGCCTACCCTGGTGAGTTTCTTCCAATTTAAACCAGACTTTAAACAAGCTAAGTTTGTCTCAATTTTGCATTGAGTACATTTTTGGAATGAGAGACATGGACAGTCTCTGTCACCCTTATCTTCATCAATCTTCCTTAGCAGAGTCTAGGATCCATGTTTGATCATCCTCAGCATTGAGTCAGCCTTCATCTTGGGCTTTAAACAAGAAGTCTCCACTAGATAATCTTTCTGCCAATCCTTTCATCCTTTAATAATTAATGGAGTGCTACCCAAATCATTCATTTCAACAAAATTCCCTGGAAAGGGTTAGCCTCCAAAGTCAATTTAAAATCAATCCATCATTTCAATAAAAACCCCTGGAAAGGGTTAGCCTCCAACATCTGTCTAAATAAAATCCCTGGAAAGGGTTAGCTTCCACACATTCCTTCATTTCAACAAAACCCCTGGAAAGGGTTAGCCTCCAAAGTCAATTAATAAAAATGTCATTTCTCTTAGGAGATAATTTCCCCAAAAGAGTCAAAACCCCTGGAAAGGGTCAGCCTCCAAAAAACATGGTAAAGTCAGTCTTTTAACAGACAAATTCACCAGCTGAGTCAAAATCCCTGGAAAGGGTTAGCTTCCAAAGAAAAATAGTCTTTTAATAAAGAAAACCTCCTCAGTAGAGTCAAAACCAACAAAAACAGTTAGCCTCAACCTTGGGCTTCATACAAGACACCCAAACAATAAAACTCCCTTGTCAAGAGTCTGCCTCAACCTTGGGCATTGTACAAGGCAGATAATAGAGTCTCCCCAGTGAGTTCTTCATCACTCAGTAGCCACAACCTTGGGCTTTGTACAAGGCAGATAAACCATATCTTTCATGTGTCAAAGATTCCTAACACTTAGGATCTTTCCCCATATAGTCATCCATACTTAATTCGTTTAAGAGTCCGCCACAACCTTGGGCTTTGTACAAGGCAGAAAATAATGTTTTCCCTAGCTACAGTCAGCCACAACCTTGGGCTTTGTACAAGGCACATAAAATAGAGTCATTCATAGTCTCAAAAATTCAATTATCCTCAACAGTTAGCCACAACCTTGGGCTTTGTACAAGGCACACAAATAGAGTCTCCCTAAATAGAGTCAGCCTCAATTCTGGGCTTTGTACAGAACACAAAAATACCGTATAATTAACCCCCAGTGGAGCCATCTCCCAGAGTCAATAATAATAATTAATCAATCAAAAAGCCTCAAGCTTGGGCCTCATACAAGCCAGCTAAAGTCAAATCTTTTATACAGTAGATAGACATAGCTTATCTCTATAGAGAGATATTTTTACTACTCTACCACATTCAAACAAACAAACATTACATTTCAATTTCAATTTCAATCAAAGTCTCCCATTTAGGACTCTGAAAGACATGCTCTGGCACATCCCCAGACTTGTACACTTTCCCTAATTTGGACGAGCAACTTTCTTTCATTTAAGAGGCATCTGACTGGCATACTTGCACACACAAGTAAGGTCCCCCTCTTGAATGAAATGAATTCAGTTATTCTGTCACTCCTTTAAATGTTTGTGGTAGAATAGTACAAATACCTCTCTGTAGAGATGATTTCATGTCTCTTTACTGTAAACAGAGATTTAATTCCAAGCTTCAACCTTGAGCTTCAAGCAAGGCACCAAAAAAATCATTAATTTCCCTAGTTAGTTCCCCGAACTACATTAAGCTCTGACTTCCACTAGGGATATGTAGGCATGAGGTTCACAAGGAATCTCAGCGAGCTAATAAAATACCAAAAATAGTCAGTCTGTCTATCTGTCTGTCTTTTCAAATCAAATCAATTCCTTCTCCTAACACAAAGGAGAAACTTTCCCAATCATTAGCAGCAAACACAATCACAATGACACAGAGAAGGTTCCTGTAGAGTACTACAGATATGTAGGGTGTTTAAACACTTCCCTATGTATAACCGACCCCCCGGACTCCAGAATTTCTAGTCTAGGTGTAAATCCCCACACTTAGCAAACTCCTAGGGTTTAGTTGAGATCTTTTTTCCCCTTTCCTACTCGTAGGACAAATAAGAAAGTTCGTGTGATATCGTAGGAAGAACTGAAATAAAATTCATCCCGCCACGGGCGCATTCTCCTTCCAAATTTCGCGTGAAGGGTTTAGCGTGCCGTCCTCCCAAGTGAAACGGGGAGGTAAAAGAAAACGACCACCACAGAAAAATGGCGACTCTGCTGGGGATATAAGTGTTAAAAACCTTGGTTTTTCATCCAAACCAATGGTTGACCTGTTGCTGGTCCAGCCCCAATGAGGAATTAGGGATGCCAAATTCCCCCTCAAACAAGAGAGGTCCTGCCTAACCTCTGTGTCATTTCATGTGTTTGTTGCATATATATTTGTTTATTTTGTTTATTCTGTATCGGGAAAGGGCTTGATTCCCCCTTGTGGTGAGAAATCCTATACCCGGATTTGAGTGCAACATAAGATAGGATGGAGGATGTCTTCCCGGTGAAGGCCCTCTAATCTTGGTTTCCAATTCTACTTTTGGGATTTGCCTGGCTGGTTGTGATTAACTGCGCCACTGCATTCCGAGACTGATTTGTACCAGGAGGACCTAGAAACACATTAACCCCACTTAAAGCCTTTTTTAGGACG
This sequence comes from Vicia villosa, assembly GCF_029867415.1. Classification (NCBI taxonomy): domain Eukaryota; kingdom Viridiplantae; phylum Streptophyta; class Magnoliopsida; order Fabales; family Fabaceae; genus Vicia; species Vicia villosa. Next base: position 43,936,584 of record NC_081186.1, on the reverse strand, counting down.
TAGAGCGGTGATTACGGAAGTAATTGTCACGCAGATACTACACTCAGAGAAAACTCTCTTATAGATACCAATCAACGTATCTTTAAGGTTGAGCAAAAACTCTGAGACCCCTAGAACCCGTTCTACAGGTACAAAAATCCTTAACCTTAGTTTACCATTGGGGCGGGATTCGCGTTTTGACTTCATGACCACTATACCCTTCAACGCCATGTTTGTTTAAAACTCTTGTGTGTGCATTCATGCATTCATGCATCATTCATTAATAAACAACTAAAAACAAAAAGAGTCTTGTTCGAGTCGTTTTTCAAGGAAACTAAATAACGAACGTTTTGAACTTCAGAGAAAGAGAGGAGGAGAAGGAGGTGAACCAAGACTTTCAAGCTGTCTCATCCATACAACACTCGTTCAAGTCGCAAGAAAAGAATGGAAGACTTTGAGCAAGAGAATGAAGAACTCAGAGAAGAGATTAATACTCTCAAAGGTACTGTTGAAAGACTCAATAGTATGGTAGAAGCCCTGGTAGTTGCGCAGAATCGACCAACGCCAGAAGAACCACAAAGGACTGTGGTTTCCGAGATTGTTTCTACTCCTATTCCTCAGTATACCATGCCGCCTGATCGACCTTGGGGCATGCCGTATAACTTTACTCCAGAAGGGTACATACCTCCAGCTTCTGAAGCTCCAAAAGTCACCATGGATATGCGTCCACCGGAGGGTTACAAACCTCTGGAAATTGAAGTTCCAAGAGCAACGACAATGGGTTTCGCACAACAGAATGCTGAGATTCCAAGATCTGCTGTCATGGCTTCTCCACAGCCCATTATGCATACTTTTCCCCCGCAGGGCGGACAAGTATATCATCACGCTCCAAGTGAGGATGCTGGCGTGTATGAAAGATTGGACGAGTTCCAAGAACAGTTTCTGCAAATGCAGAAGGAACTCAAGACTCTCCGAGGACAAGATCTATTTGGAAAGAATGCTGCAGACCTCTGTCTGGTTCCAAATGTTAAGATTCCTCACAAATTCAAAGTACCAGAATTCGAGAAGTACAAAGGGAATTCATGCCCACAAAGTCATCTCGTAATGTACGCTCGAAGAATGTCAACTCAGACTGATAATCAACAATTGCTCATTCATTATTTTCAAGACAGCCTGACTGGTGCTGCACTCAAATGGTACATGAACTTGGACAGTTCAGAGATTCGTACTTTTCGAGACCTCGGAGAGGCCTTCGTCAAACAGTATAAGTACAATCTGGATATGGCTCCCGACAGAGATCAACTCCGGGCCATGACTCAAAAGGATAGAGAAAGCTTCAAGGAATACGCTCAGAGATGGCGTGAAGTTGCTGCTCAAATCTGTCCACCACTTGAAGAGAAAGAAATGACAAAAATCTATCTCAAAACTTTGAGTCCATTTTACTACGGACGAATGGTTGCAAGTGCACCAAGTGACTTTACTGAGATGGTAAACATGGGTGTGCGTTTAGAAGAAGCAGTTCGAGAAGGACGCTTGAACAAAGAACCAGAATCTTCTGTTGGTCCAAGGAAGTATGGAAGTTCTTTCCAGAAGAAAAAGGATCAAGATGTCAGCAATGTATTGCACAAAATTAAGAAGAAATTCCAACCTCAAGTTGCAGCAATAACTCCGGTTGTTAACTCAGCGCCAGCTTATCAACCTCAGGTCTCGCAACAACAAATTCAACAAAGGTCGCAGCAACCTCAGCAGCAGGTTCGACCTCCAAATTACAACAATCGGGCTCCAAGGTATCCTGCCTTTGACCCCGTACCAATGCCGTATGCAGAATTGTTTCCAACATTACTGGCAAAAGGACTCATTCAGACAAGAAGTCCTCCAAATCCTACAAACAGTTCCTCACCATGGTATAAGGCTGACCAATCTTGTCCCTATCATCAGGGGGCACCAGGTCACAATATTGAGAACTGTTTCTCTTTCAAGATTGACGTCCAACGATTAGTGAAGAGCGGAATGCTATCCTTCAAAGATACTAATCCAAACGTCCAAGCAAATCCTTTGCCGCAGCATAAAGAAGCTTCAGTAAATCTGATAGATCAGCACCCCAACGTCATTCAAATCTACGACATTCGTCAGATAGGGGAAAATCTTGTAAAGATGCACGCTAAACAAGCTGGGTACGGTCATGTACCACCTCACAACTACTTCACATGTGAAATTTGTCCAAAGAATAATCAAGGATGTGCCGTAGTTCAAGCTGCATTACAAGAACAAATGGACTTAGGATGGATTCAACATATCCGAGTCAGAACTGAACATGACATCAACATGGTTCAAGGGTGTCCAGGAGAATACAAAATCTACAAAGTTGAAGACCTTGAAGGATCGGTAGTCAGGTTCCACAAAACTTTAAATGGACTTGCCTACTTTGGAACAGATTTCCACGCTTACAGTAGATGCAGAATCTGCCGAAGAGATTCACAAGGATGTTTGCGTGTTCGCAACGACATTCAAAAGCTGATGGATGACAATACCATTACTGTTCTTGCCAACAGAGAAGATGATGAAGTCTTTACCGTATCTCCTCAAATTAATCAAGTTGAACCAATGCAAGTCAAGTATGACAGCAGGAAGACAGCAATTGCTCCGTTAGTCATCTACTTACCAGGTCCTGTACCGTATGAGTCTGACAAGGCTATACCATACAAGTACAACGCTACATTCATTGAAAATGGTAAGGAAATACCATTATCGTCTGTTGTCAACATTGCTGATGTTAGTCGAGTCACCAGAAGTGGACGAGTCTTCAACAGAACGACAGAAAATGTGGAGAAACCTTCGGAGGAAGTACCACATAGGCAAGACAATCTTCCGACCAATGCTGTTCAAGCGAAAGAAAATGATGAGATCTTGAAGTTAATCCAGAGGAGTGAATACAACATTGTAGATCAATTACTACATACTCCGTCTAGGATTTCTGTTCTTTCCCTGCTATTGAGTTCTGAAGCTCATAGGGAAGCTCTACAGAAAGTTTTGGAACAAGCTTTCGTAGAACCAAGTGTTACAATAAGCCAATTCAACAACATCGTTGCCAACATCTCTACGGGAACTAGCCTAAGTTTCTGTGACGAAGATCTTCCTGAAGAAGGAGTGGACCACAATCTTCCACTTCACATCTCAGTTGGCTGCATGGGTGATGTACTCACAGGAGTCCTAATAGACAATGGATCCTCTCTCAACGTCATGCCTAAATCAACATTATCAAGATTATCCTTCAAAGATTACCCTCTAAGAAAAAGTCATGTCATCGTCAAAGCCTTTGATGGATCAAGGAAGTCAGTTTTCGGAGAAGTAGATCTTCCCATAACTATTGGACCTCAGACGTTCAAAATCACTTTCCAAGTTATGGATATTCCAGCACAATACAGTTGTTTGCTAGGTCGCCCATGGATTCATGAGGCTGGGGCAATTACTTCAACACTTCATCAGAAACTGAAGTTCATAAAGAATGACAAATTGGTAACCGTATGTGGAGAACGAGCTCTGATCGTCAGCAACCTGTCATCATTCTCCGACATAGAACCAAAAGAAGTTGTTGGAACTAAATTCCAAGCACTTTCCTTGGACAAAGGAAAGGAGAAAGCAGCGTCTATCTCTTCATACAAAGATGCAATCCAAGTTGTAAAGGACGGCACTACCAGTGGTTGGGGGCACATTAATATTCCTACCAACAACAAGAATAGAACAGGAATTGGATTCTTTCCGACATCATCAAGAGCTATCCCAGGGATTGAGGTAGTTCTCCCAATTCAAGAAACTTTCTGCAGTGGAGGTTTTCTTCAACCTGTTCAACAAACAGTCAATACCATCGGTACGGAAAACACCGATGAAGAGGAATGGTTATCCTATCTTAACAAAGCAGGATACATCTCCCTATCAGAATCTGAACCACTTTGCTGTTATCCAAATGAAGGATCTGAAAGTAAGACTCAACCAAGCAGTGATGAAGTTACTAACAACTTCACCACCAGAAGTCATGGTTCATCAGAAGAAGTTCCTCCTATCCCCGAAGAGACTTGGGATACATTAGGAGAACCAAGCGGAAAATTCGACTACATGGTAAAATACTCCGCTCCTGAAAGTTCAAGAATCTCTCTTGAAGATATTGTTCCAACTGGATGGAACAGTGATTTTGAGTACCTCTCTCAGCCAAAAGAGATGTATAACCCTTGCTATTCAGCATCACCTACTGGTGAAGTCATCATTGAGGATTATATCCCCAAGTCACCTTCCGAGGCTAAGGATCTAGAGTTCACATATCTAGTCAATGCCATCTTGGGAGAAGAGCAAGACCAAAATACAGAAGAGGACGATCTCGAAAGTGTCTCCGACAACGAGTCTCTCCATTCAGAAGATTGGAAGTTTCCTCAAAAGAAAGTTCGACATACTCCACTTGGAAAGGGGTATGCTCACACCGCTCAGTCTGCTGAAGTAGAAGAAGATCGTCTGAGTGTTGCAAAGACAGTGGTTGGTAAATCAAGACCTACCACAGGCCAGCTTAAGCCTAAGGTTCCAGATTACTTAGTGCACAATGGGGTTCGCCACTACTGGACAGCTGTTGAAGTTTCAACTGTTGTTCGCACTCCTAAGTAGGAACTTTCACCGTTATTTTGTCCTCTCACCATAGCCCAGGGTGAAGAGATGTTTCATAGGGCTTTGCATTTTACTATTTCTTAGGAAAATGTCCCTCTTTGCTTCGCCCAAAGCAATAGAGTTTTGTTTTATAGGGTCTTTGTTTCAAGAAATGACTGTCCATAAATAAAAATGTCATTCTGTTCCTTCGTTTAGTTTTTCCTTTTCTTTTTTCGGAAATTGGTAATCCTAAAAAACACCCTTAAAAAAAACATCAAAATCATTAACTGCATACACCGAGTCTTCCCTCGTTGTCTAAATAAAACTTATCACACATATGCAGATTAATCATAAAATACCCCGTTGAAACGTACGACCGTATGACTTCTCCAAGCTTTGAGTTTCCTGTATTCGAGGCAGAGGAAGAAGAAGACGAAGAAATATCAAAGGAAATTTCACGGCTACTTCAACAAAAGGAAGAGGCCATTCAGCCATACAATGAGCCTCTAGAGATCATTAACCTTGGTTCCGATGGAAACAGAAGAGAGGTTAAGATTGGAGCTTCACTCAGTTCAGAAATCAGAGAGAGTTTGATACAGCTGCTCAAAGAATTCTCAGATGTCTTCGCTTGGTCTTACCAAGATATGCCAGGGTTGGATACCAGTATAGTGGAGCATCACTTGCCGTTAAAAGCAGAATGCCCTCCGGTCAAGCAAAAATTAAGAAGAACTCATCCGGAGATGGCCATGAAAATCAAAGAGGAGGTTCAAAAGCAGATCAACGCAGGTTTCCTCGTCACTTCAGAATACCCTCAGTGGTTAGCTAACATTGTTCCCGTTCCTAAGAAAGACGGAAAAGTCCGCATGTGCGTCGACTACAGAGATTTGAACAAAGCTAGCCCTAAGGATGATTTTCCCTTACCACATATTGATATGTTGGTAGACAGTACAGCAAAATCCAAAGTTTTCTCGTTCATGGACGGATTTTCAGGATATAACCAAATCAAAATGGCACCTGAAGACATGGAAAAAACAGCTTTCATCACCCCCTGGGGCACGTTCTGCTACCGTGTTATGCCTTTTGGACTAAAGAACGCAGGGGCAACTTATCAAAGAGCCATGACTACGCTTTTCCACGACATGATGCATAAGGAAGTGGAAGTCTATGTGGACGACATGATTGCCAAATCAGAAAATGAAGAAGATCACATACAGAATCTGACAAAGTTATTTCAACGCTTACGGAAGTTTCAGCTTCGCCTGAACCCCAACAAGTGTACCTTTGGTGTCTACTCAGGAAAACTCCTTGGTTTCATTGTCAGCAAACGAGGAATCGAAGTAGATCCAGACAAAGTCAAGGCAATTCAAGAAATGCCTTCACCCAGAACCGAGAAACAAGTTAGAGGGTTTCTTGGACGTCTGAATTACATCTCGAGATTCATATATCTCATGACTGCAACTTGCGCTCCTATTTTCAAACTTCTACGGAAAAATCAAAGTTGCGTCTGGACAGACGATTGTCAGAAAGCGTTCGACAGCATTAAGGAATATCTGCTCGAACCACCCATCTTGTCTCCTCCAGTGGAAGGAAGACCTTTGATAATGTACTTGACCGTCTTAGAAGACTCCATGGGTTGTGTCCTTGGACAGCAAGACGAGACAAAGAGAAAAGAGCATGCCATCTACTACCTAAGCAAGAAATTCACTGACTGTGAATCCCGCTACTCCATGCTCGAGAAGACATGTTGTGCTTTGGCCTGGGCTGCCAAGCGTCTCCGCCAGTACATGATTCGACATACTACTTGTTTGATCTCTCATATGGATCCAATCAAGTACATCTTTGAGAAGCCTGCCTTAACCGGGAGAATTGCCCGTTGGCAGATGTTGTTATCAGAATACGACATTGAGTATCACGCACAGAAAGCCGTGAAAGGAAGCATTCTAGCTGAGCACCTGGCTCACCACCCACTCAATGGTCATGAATCAACCAGTTTCGACTTTCCGGACGAGGACGTCATGTACCTCAAGATGAAAGATCACGACGAGCCACTACCAGACGAAGGACCTGAGATAGGATCCCAGTGGGGCTTAATCTTTGACAGAGCTGTCAATGCTTATGGACGAGGAATTGGGGCAATCATTGTTACACCTCAGGGTACCCATATTCCATTTACTGCCAGATTAACTTTCAAATGCACAAACAATGAGGCCGAATATGAAGCTTGCATCATGGGTCTCGAAGAAGCCATGGATCTAAGAATTAAACACTTGGATGTATATGGAGATTCTGCTTTGGTCATCAATCAAATCAAAGGAGAATGGGAAACACGCCAACCAGGGCTAATTCCTTACAAAGACTACGCAAGAAGATTGTTACCATTCTTCGACAGGGTAGATTTTCATCACATTCCTCGTGAAGAAAACAATTTGGCTGATGCATTAGCCACACTCTCTTCCATGATTAGGATAAATCATTGGAATGACATTCCTCGGATCGATGTTATGCGCCTGGATAGGCCCGCTCATGTGTTCACAGTAGAAGCAATCATCGACGACAAACCGTGGTATCACGACATCAAGAACTTTCTTCAAAAGCAAGAGTACCCTCTTGGGGCATCAAAGAAAGATAGAAAGACTTTGAGAAAGTTAGCCTGTAGATTCTTCTTGAATGAAGATGTTTTGTACAAGAGAAACTTCGATATGGTTCTGCTCAGATGCGTTGACAGAAAAGAAGCAGAAATACTCATGAGAGAAATACATGAAGGTTCCTTTGGTACTCACACCAATGGACATACCATGACAAGGAAAATACTGAGAGCAGGATATTATTGGCTGACGATGGAGTCAGATTGCTACCAGTACGCAAAGAGGTGTCACAAATGCCAGATCTACGCCGATGGAATCCATGTGCCACCATCTCTGCTCAACATACTCTCTTCCCCTTGGCCTTTCTCCATGTGGGGAATCGACATGATTGGAATGATCGAACCAAAAGCGTCCAACGGACATCGCTTCATCTTGGTAGCCATAGACTATTTCACCAAATGGGTTGAAGCAGCTTCATATGCAAACGTTACAAGACAAGTTGTCGTCAGGTTTATCAAGAATCACATCATCTGTCGCTACGGCATTCCTAGCAAGATAATCACTGACAATGGGTCAAATTTGAATAACAAAATGATGAAGGAACTTTGTGAAGAATTCAAGATCGAACATCACAACTCATCTCCTTACAGACCAAAGATGAATGGAGCTGTAGAAGCAGCTAACAAAAACATCAAGAAAATCATTCAGAAGATGGTCATCACTTACAAAGATTGGCATGAAATGCTCCCGTATGCTCTTCATGGTTACCGTACATCAGTACGTACTTCGACTGGAGCAACTCCTTTCTCCCTTGTATATGGCATGGAGGCAGTCCTACCTATAGAGGTTGAGATTCCATCAATGAGAGTTTTGATGGAGGAAAAATTAACAGAAGCCGAGTGGTGTCAAAGCAGATTCGATGAATTGAACTTAATCGAAGAAAAGCGCATGACAGCTTTATGCCACGGACAGCTATATCAACAAAGAATGAAGAAAGCTTTTGACAAAAAGGTTCGACCTCGCACAATCAAAGAAGGCGACCTTGTACTCAAAAAGATTCAATCTTTTCTCACAGATTCGAGAGGGAAATGGACTCCCAATTATGACGGCCCCTACGTGGTCAAGAGAGCTTTCTCAGGAGGAGCCTTAATACTCACGACTATGGATGGAGAAGAATTCACCCGTCCTGTGAACGTCGACGCAGTCAAGAAATACTTCGCCTAAAATAATCAAAAGAACAGCTCGCTAAGTTGAAAACTCGCAAAGAGCGGCTTAGGCAAAAAAGAGCGTCTCGGTGAATCGAAAACCCGAAAGGGCGATTCAGGCAAAAGTTAGAGACATAAAAAAAATATATAATCAATCCCGGTAAACTTAAAACCCGAAAGGGGTAGTTTACGCAAAAGTTAGGGATGTATGGCAAGTAACTGTGTTCAGGACAAACTTGATCATTCAAAATCCATAGCGGAGTGTTCATCAGCAGTAGGTCATCTTCTACGAAGCACGAATACAGCGCAACTTGGAGTGGAAGGGAAAGATAACGGTCGTCACGTTTCATCGTAGCCCTTTTCCCGAAAATTACCAATTTCCAACTTTGTAAATACTCCATGGAATCAAGCATTTGGCTGATTACCATTCCATATATAATAATTTGAGCCTTGTGCTTTTTCCTTTGCAATCTAGTCTTATTCAGTTTCTTGAAATGCATTTTAAGTTTAAACAGTCATTCTCTTGAAACAAATGTTTTCATAAAATAAAAATGAATTTACTTGCAAAAATAAAGGTGAAATTTCTTTCTAAGGTTTACAAACAATAGGAAGAATGCAAACAGTTGCTCCGAGAACGGTTGAGACTCCGGGAACCAATATTTCCCCGTAAGGTCGCTTTGCGAACATCTCCCTATGACGAGTCTTTACTTCAATTCATATTATTTACTTCGAACAGCGGACAACCGATAATCGGATATTCCCAAGAGAGTTCGAACTACAAGAAAAGGACATCTTCTGATCAACAAGAATTCAAGTCGTATCTTAGGATTTTACATCCGCAACAATTCTATTCACATTCACTTTACATTTTATAATTGTCATAATATTCATGCATACATTACAACTGCATAGTCAAATTAGGCTTTTAATCGTGAGAATGCCCGAGTCATGAGGGCATGAACTCAAGTTTCCCCTGCAAGTCCTGGAGAAACTTTTTCCTGCAAGACAACGATCCATGTAGAGAGATTTCCCCAAGCAAGTCAACAGATGGTAGTCTCCCTCAAAGAGATAGTTTGTTCACTTTTGGAATTCCTCAGCCGAGAATCTCCTGCAGAGCGACATTCGACAGTCTTCTTCAGACAAGATAGTCTGCTTCACATTTTAGAATTCTCTAGAGGTTTGGTATTTCCCCCAGCAGGGTCAAGAAGTGCCACTTCTTGTCAAAGGAAATTCAGAATCTCCCAGCAGATTGACAAATGATTCCCCAGCGGAGTCAGTGAATGGTAGTCTTCATCCAGAGGATAATTCATAATCCCCGGCGGAGTCAGTGAATGGGTCAACAAATGGCAGTCTCTCCCAGTAGAAGACAGTTTGTTTCCCCAGCAGTAAGCAAATGGCAGTCTCTTTCAGTAGAAGACAGTTTGCTCACTTTCTCTCACAGCAGGGTCTACAAATGGCAGTCTCTCCCAGTAGAAGACAGTTTGTTTCCCCAGCAGTCCGCAAATGGCAGTCTCTTTCAGCAGAAGACAGTTTGCTCACTTTCTATCATAACAAAGTCAGCAAATGGCAGTCTCTTTCAGCAGAAGACAGTTTGCTCACTTTCTTTCATGACAGGGTCGACAAATGGCAGTCTCTCCCAGTAGAAGACAGTTTGCTCCCCTAGCAATTGGCAAATGGCAGTCTTTTCCCAAGAAAAGACAGTTTGTCTGCTAAATACTCAAGAGATCGACAAATGGCAGTTTCTTCAAACAGTTTGTCTGTTTCTGGGATGCTTAACTCCCCACAGAGTCGATGAATGGCAGTTTTCCTCTTAGGAAAATAGTTCGTTGATTCCCCAGGCATCAGTTGACGAATGGCAGTCTTCACCCCGAAAACAGTTCGTCCGCCTTCAAACAAAGTCATTAGCCCCTCAAAAGATCATGAGGCCATATGACATTCTTTCAAAGACGTCAAGTCAAAAGGGAAGATGGTGAAGTTTCTTTACTACCGTCAAATGGCGTCTCATCTCCAAGTGCTGATGAGAAGTTTGATGAGGAAACAAACCTTTGAAGTTTCTTTACTACCGTCAAATGGCGTCTCATCTCCAAGTGCTGATGAGAAGTTTGATGAGGAAACAAACCTTTGAAGTTTCTTTACTACCGTCAAATGGCATCTCATCTCCAAGTGCTGATGAGAAGTTTGATGAGGAAACAAACTTTTGGAAATTTTCTCTTTATCTGAGATATTGTCCAAACGCAACCGAGACCAGTTTCGAGATATGGACATCCGAAACGAGGAAAGGTTGTTTACCTTTTTCTAAGTATCAGCACTTAGTTAAAGAAGATGGATTGCGCATCCTACATTGCCATCCATTCACCATAATCCACATCAAGTATTTCTGCAGGAGTTAGTCTCCTCATTCCCCGCCAAGTGCGACAACAGGATCAAATCATGCAAAGATTTTATCAATTACAACATCTCAGGAGCGCCCAAAATTCGGGCATTCTTTGATATTTAAGTCTCTTTTACGCAGGAGAGATCGAGATCTCAATCTCTCTCCCTCCAGATAAAAGAAACTTAAATAGGGGCATCTGTCATACCCTAATTTTTGACCCCCCTGAGATGACATATCTTCAGGATTTTTCATCAGGTCAAGACAAGTACCCAGAGCAGTCATTTCTCCATCTGGTACCTAATCGAGGATGCTCGAAGACAAGAAAGCTCAGGCAAAGGATCAATCAATACAAAGACTAGTCTTTAATACAATCATGGGGCTCAAAAACTTCACTTTTCTCATTTATGATTGATTAGACATCCAGTCATATGAGTACAGGTTTACTCAGGTCACCAGACTAGGGTTTTGAGCCTATCAGGGACTAAAATCAGGGATCACTTTTGGGAAACCCTAAAAAGCCCCAGGGAACCATTCAAAAACATCAATCATCTTCAAATAACTCATATGACAAGATCTACTAGACATCACACTCCAATTCAAAGTCTACAGTCATTATTTTCACATGGTCGACAAATTAGGGTTTTGACCTAATTCACCAAGATAGTTGACTTTTAATCAGGGCATGAATCCAAAACTCAAGACATGATTCAAGAATCTCTACTACCTCAATATAATCCATTTACATCATTCATTTGAGGAAAAGATCTTGTTTCTACACAAAAGCCCAAAAATTCACTTTGTCAGAAAAAAGTCAACTGTGAAGGATCATCATTGACTTTTAAGGTTTTTGGTCAAAAAATGACTTTCAAAGATTAATATCATCAATATATGGATGTCAAAGTCATTTGGCCAAAGAAATTCAAAGAAATTCATCAAGGAGCAAAAAGTCGGGAATTAGGGTTTTTGAGGGCATGGTGAGATCTCAAAATTTCACCTACACAACTCAAAAAACTTCCAACATGAAAGTTGTAGATCTTGCAAAATAAAACAACATCTCACATAAGAACTTTTTTCAAAAGATCAACCATTTATGAAGTTTTGGAAATTTTGAAGTCTAGGTCATAAACACTTAGAAATTTTTCTAAGTGTTTTAACCTAGTTTTCATCCAACTTTGGGCTCATTTTTCACAAATTTCCTAAAGGATTCTGAAGAAACTCCAAACTAATGATTTGAAGTAGATGTTTAGGGCTTTCCAAATTGTGTTCAACCTTCTTCAAATTCAATTTGAGCTAGGAGTTATGCTTGTTCAAAGTTGGCCTCATGAAGTAAAATTATAGGTCATGTACAATTTGGAACTTTGCAATTTTGTGCATTTTGCTTCACTAAGTGATGCTACACGACCTCTAATGCATCTGAAACCATACCATACATCAATTTTCATCATTGCATAAGGATTAGAGAAGATTCCCAAAAACAAAGGCATGTGATTATGTAATGATTGCATTTTTGAATTTATGGCAAATTGATGATTCATCAAAGGAATCTTCTCCCAACCAATTGGAGCTCATTTCTGCAGCCATTTGGTCCCCTAAGATCAAGCAAAATCGATGGCTAGGGAGTGGTATCAAAGAGCTCATCATTGCACTTGGAATATTCTTTGAATTCCTTCATGGCTAAGAAAGCAAATCAACTTCACTAAGGAAGCTCACTCCTCTGCAGCTATACCAATCCATTTGCCTATAAATACAGATGCATTCCTCATTCAAAAACACACCAAAGCAACCATATTCCTTGCTTTCTCTTTCTCTCCTCTTGTTCATTGTTTTTCAAAGTTCTTTGGCAAGAAGAATCGATTTCTTCAAACCAAAGCTTATCTTTGGGAAGTGAGCATTCTAACATCTCAAGGGAGGTCATTTGAGGTGATCCAAGCACCTGGATCACTTCTATAGATGGAGGAACACCATTGTTGCTCTCACTTTGGAGCATCTGCAGTTGGAGGTCCATGGAGTGATTCAGAAGGTTTCAAGGTAAGCCAATCATCCAGACACACTCCTCAAGTCATAGTGAAGCTAACCAGATGGCTGCAGCTCATCTGTAACTCAGGATTCAACAACCTCCATGTCCACTTGAAGCTCAAATCGAGTGAGGTCCATAGAACAATTCAGAAGGATTCAGGCTACAATAAGCATCCAGTTAGCATCATTGAGTCTCAGGGAAGCTATTGAGATCATTCATTCAATCCCAGGTGCTCTCAATCATCCTCACGACCTCCATTTTCAGAGGTAAGTTTCTGAACTTCACCTCTCTAATTTAAGTACTCTTTATGAAATAGCTCGATTCTATCTAGTTCAGCATCATCAGAGGATTGAAAACCCTTTATCATCATCCATTTATCTTTCAGTATAGTCATTTAATTTGATTTTGAAATTTTAGGGTTCTTCACGATTTCTGGTAAATTAGTTAGATGTAGTTAATATTAGTTCATGTTAGTTACATATTTAGAATCGTGAGTGAAATTAGAGCAAGTTTCGTGTTTACATCATGGCAAATGATTGAGAAATGAGTGAGTTCAGAAATTCAAATTCATGGAGCTTGAGGTTGAAGACGAAGATGGTGGTGGCGCGCAAAAATTCAAATCTCAGGGCAGAGTTTATTTTATTTTGAGTGGTATGCGTTTTATTAATGACTAAACAACTTGCCCTAGTGGCCACACATGCGCCCTTAGTATCATCATGCCACAAGTCTGGGGTTCGAATCCCCCTCGCCCCAGACTTTTTGATTCTTTTATTTTTTAAGGATTTACAACTTGTTTTGAAACATGACCAAATGGAGGCAAGTCACTAACACTGAGCGCGCGTTGGCTCAGTGGTGTTGTTTTGGATTGGTGACCTCAAGGGCGTGGGTTCAAACCCTCCAAGGGCCAAAACTTATTTTTTAACACTAATTTCTTTCATTTCTCTTCACAACTTCACATATTTATTTAACCTATCAAAATAAATCATTTTCACTTCATTTTTCACACACTTTTTATTTAACATATCTATTTTGTGAATAATCAAAAAAATCATAAAAATATTATTTATTTCATGTATTTTTATTAGGTTTAAAATAGTATGTTTTAGGTGTTTTCTTAAATACTTGAATACATATTTTCTACTTTGTTTTAAACTAAATCACTTTGTAAATAATTTTATGATGAAACCCTATTTGTTTAGGTCTTAATTAAGTAAAAATCTTTATTTTTACTTTAATTAAGTTGACTTTTCTCAATTTTCAAAGCTGTTATCAGTCTCCGATTAAAACGGATGATTAAGGTTTTCAAACAACAAAACCTTGTATCATTCAAAATCATTTTCAAATTACTCTCATAGCCAGTACTGTAAAGTACTGGGCCTCTAATAGAGTGTAAGTCCCAAAAACCTTCTCTTCTTAGCTTGTTTTCAAAACTGTATTTTCAAAATCTTCTTTCTGTTTTCAAAACATTCTTCTGGTATTTGAAGGGCATTATTCCCGGTGAAACTCTTCAGATACCTATGTGACCTTTGTCCATCTTCACTTCTTCTGTTTTCAAAAACCATTAACTGTTTATCATAAATATTCAACTGTCATCAACAAAACAACAAAAATTACTGATGAGGCTTTGTACATACTTCTTCAATGGCCTCCACTCCATCCAGGTTAGGCTTTATAAGCTTTCAATTTACAGTCTTTATTTAAATTACTGTCAAATATAAATTGTGCATATATTAGTTTAGAACTACGTTTGAGTATAAACCTTAGGACAGTTAAACTATATATATATTATAGGAATATGGCCTAGGATTGAGAATGTCTTCCCGGTGAAGGCTCTTTCCTAATTAGAGATCTGTAGTTCAAACCCCCAAGATGAATTATTCCCGGTGAAACATCTTGGCAAAAACCTTAGAATCCAAATAATAGGACACATCCACCCAAAGAGGAATTATTCCCGGTGAAACCTCTTACCCATTTGCTTAGAGCCAAAATAAGTTCAAAACTACATAGCTTTCTCTTGTGCTATAACAAGGACCCTCGACTAGCCTCCTCTTGGGCTTTGTACAAGGACCCACAGGCTTCTTAAAAGCATTTCCAGCTTCCTCTTGAGCTTGTATACAAGGACCCATCAGGTTTCTTATAAACATAGGAACAGGTCTCTAGTCACCTTTTAGCCTACCCTGGTGAGTTTCTTCCAATTTAAACCAGACTTTAAACAAGCTAAGTTTGTCTCAATTTTGCATTGAGTACATTTTTGGAATGAGAGACATGGACAGTCTCTGTCACCCTTATCTTCATCAATCTTCCTTAGCAGAGTCTAGGATCCATGTTTGATCATCCTCAGCATTGAGTCAGCCTTCATCTTGGGCTTTAAACAAGAAGTCTCCACTAGATAATCTTTCTGCCAATCCTTTCATCCTTTAATAATTAATGGAGTGCTACCCAAATCATTCATTTCAACAAAATTCCCTGGAAAGGGTTAGCCTCCAAAGTCAATTTAAAATCAATCCATCATTTCAATAAAAACCCCTGGAAAGGGTTAGCCTCCAACATCTGTCTAAATAAAATCCCTGGAAAGGGTTAGCTTCCACACATTCCTTCATTTCAACAAAACCCCTGGAAAGGGTTAGCCTCCAAAGTCAATTAATAAAAATGTCATTTCTCTTAGGAGATAATTTCCCCAAAAGAGTCAAAACCCCTGGAAAGGGTCAGCCTCCAAAAAACATGGTAAAGTCAGTCTTTTAACAGACAAATTCACCAGCTGAGTCAAAATCCCTGGAAAGGGTTAGCTTCCAAAGAAAAATAGTCTTTTAATAAAGAAAACCTCCTCAGTAGAGTCAAAACCAACAAAAACAGTTAGCCTCAACCTTGGGCTTCATACAAGGCACCCAAACAATAAAACTCCCTTGTCAAGAGTCTGCCTCAACCTTGGGCATTGTACAAGGCAGATAATAGAGTCTCCCCAGTGAGTTCTTCATCACTCAGTAGCCACAACCTTGGGCTTTGTACAAGGCAGATAAACCATATCTTTCATGTGTCAAAGATTCCTAACACTTAGGATCTTTCCCCATATAGTCATCCATACTTAATTCGTTTAAGAGTCCGCCACAACCTTGGGCTTTGTACAAGGCAGAAAATAATGTTTTCCCTAGCTACAGTCAGCCACAACCTTGGGCTTTGTACAAGGCACATAAAATAGAGTCATTCATAGTCTCAAAAATTCAATTATCCTCAACAGTTAGCCACAACCTTGGGCTTTGTACAAGGCACACAAATAGAGTCTCCCTAAATAGAGTCAGCCTCAATTCTGGGCTTTGTACAGAACACAAAAATACCGTATAATTAACCCCCAGTGGAGCCATCTCCCAGAGTCAATAATAATAATTAATCAATCAAAAAGCCTCAAGCTTGGGCCTCATACAAGCCAGCTAAAGTCAAATCTTTTATACAGTAGATAGACATAGCTTATCTCTATAGAGAGATATTTTTACTACTCTACCACATTCAAACAAACAAACATTACATTTCAATTTCAATTTCAATCAAAGTCTCCCATTTAGGACTCTGAAAGACATGCTCTGGCACATCCCCAGACTTGTACACTTTCCCTAATTTGGACGAGCAACTTTCTTTCATTTAAGAGGCATCTGACTGGCATACTTGCACACACAAGTAAGGTCCCCCTCTTGAATGAAATGAATTCAGTTATTCTGTCACTCCTTTAAATGTTTGTGGTAGAATAGTACAAATACCTCTCTGTAGAGATGATTTCATGTCTCTTTACTGTAAACAGAGATTTAATTCCAAGCTTCAACCTTGAGCTTCAAGCAAGGCACCAAAAAAATCATTAATTTCCCTAGTTAGTTCCCCGAACTACATTAAGCTCTGACTTCCACTAGGGATATGTAGGCATGAGGTTCACAAGGAATCTCAGCGAGCTAATAAAATACCAAAAATAGTCAGTCTGTCTATCTGTCTGTCTTTTCAAATCAAATCAATTCCTTCTCCTAACACAAAGGAGAAACTTTCCCAATCATTAGCAGCAAACACAATCACAATGACACAGAGAAGGTTCCTGTAGAGTACTACAGATATGTAGGGTGTTTAAACACTTCCCTATGTATAACCGACCCCCCGGACTCCAGAATTTCTAGTCTAGGTGTAAATCCCCACACTTAGCAAACTCCTAGGGTTTAGTTGAGATCTTTTTTCCCCTTTCCTACTCGTAGGACAAATAAGAAAGTTCGTGTGATATCGTAGGAAGAACTGAAATAAAATTCATCCCGCCACGGGCGCATTCTCCTTCCAAATTTCGCGTGAAGGGTTTAGCGTGCCGTCCTCCCAAGTGAAACGGGGAGGTAAAAGAAAACGACCACCACAGTTACCGACTACCAGCCTCGTGATAGCGATTTTGAAGACGTGATCAATTATCAGCCGAGTAATAAAATGATCCTGGAGACTTTGCTAGGGAAATCACTGGTTATTCAGCCTTGTGAACAGTAATAAGGCCCTGATTGTCAAATGGTCTTTATGATTGATTTCCTTGAGAGGAAAAGTCTTTTGGAAAAGACATAAGCTGCTCGGATGATGAGGCTATTGCTTATTGTCTGTTTTTCACGACTCTATTTGGGGAATTGGAATTTGAATCTCTTGGTAAAGACAAGGTTCTATCCATGAATGAATTGGAAAGAAACAGTCAAACAAGATTTTGTACCCAATGAGGAATGAACTCAACTGGGGATTTTCTCCTTTGCTTTGAGAGGAGAAAACTAAAGCAACCTTCTTCCACGAGGAATGATCTCAGTGGGAACTGGAGAAAGAAGATGTTCTTTCTGCTTAGGGGTGACAACCTACTGGAGAGATGACACGCCCATACCTGTTTCTTTTTCTCTTTTTTTCTTTCTTTTTTTTGCTTTTTCTCTTTTTTTTGGGATAGATATATCCTGAACAAGTGATTTTAGGCAGACATTTGAAAAATGCAATGATGCATAAATGATGCAAATATGTATGAATGATGAATGTCATGAATGTCGCATGCATGCTAACAATATTGACAGACAAAGAAGTATACAGGAGAGGGACCAGCGTCGCAATACAACCAGATACTTGGCAAATGTTCTTCAACACGGTGTAGATAACACAGGTGATGAATGGTGTTGCGTGCTTTAATCTTCTCTGGGGATGATAAGCATTTTTTCTTATTGAGATGGAAGAACCTCTTCACTGGAGATGGAAAATCTTCGTCACTGGGGATAAAAGACCTTCTTCACTGGGGATAGAAGAGCTTTTCCTATCATAATCTTTGATTCATCCTATGGAGATAGCTGTTGATGTTCCTTCTGTTGTTCACAGCTCAAAGGAAAGTTTCGCTTTTATTTTGAAAAAGGAAAGTAAATTCATTTAAAACTTTTTTTCTCTTTTTTCTTTCAAAAGTGAATAACACAATTAAAGCGTCATTTTGCAAGCTGAAAGAAATTAAAGATTGCAAACAAATGGGCACAAGGCTCAAATTTATTAAATAGGATGGTAACCAGCTAAAGGCGTGATTCCATGGAGTATTTACAAAAGTTGGAAATGGTAATTATGCGGAAAAGGCTACATTGAAAGCAATAACCACTATTCACCCTAACAACTTTGAGTTCCAACTATGCTTGTCGCTTCAGATTGGCGATGATTTGATTGAAGATCCTTTGATGAAAAAGACTCTTCAGGTGACGAAGTACAGACTGATGCAGTTACTTTGTCATTATTCCTTAATTTTTGCCTAGATTGCCCTTTCAGGTTTTCAATCTACCAGGATGAATTTTTTCTGTTTATTGTCTCTAATTTTTGCCTGGACCGCCCTTTCGGGTTTTCAGTCCACCGAGACGCTCATTTTTGCCTAAGTCGCCCTTTGCGGATTTTCGACTTAACGAGCTGTTCTTTTATTCTTTTTTAGACAAAGTATTTCTTGACTGCATCAGCATTCACAGGATGTGGGAGTTCATCACCATCCATGGTTGCAAGAGTCATGGCGCCGCCAGAAAATGTTCTTTTGACAACATACGGGCCTTCGTAATTAGGAGACCATTTGCCCCTAGAATCTGTTTGAAAAGACAAGATCTTTTTAAGCACGAGGTCGCCTTCTCGAAATTCACGAGGTCTAACCTTTTTGTTGAAGGCTTGTTTCATCCTTGCTTGGTATAACTGTCCACGGCATAGAGCAGTCATACGTTTCTCTTCGATTAAATTCAACTGATCGTATCTGCTTTGACACCATTCAGCCTCTGATAACTTAGTCTCCATGAGGACTCTCATTGATGGGATTTCAACTTCTACGGGGAGCACAGCTTCCATGCCGTATACTAGAGAAAAAGGGGTTGCCCCTGTTGAAGTACGCACTGAAGTACGGTACCCATGTAAAGCAAATGGCAGCATTTCATGCCATCATAAGGAACAGTGTGAACCGTAGGGGTCGGAACTGTCATAGTGGGTTGAGAAAGTGCCATAGTGATTTGGGAAAAAGTTACCCCCTGATTTGGAGTGAACTGTGAACTTTGTGCAGCAGGCGCTTCAGTTGTAGATGTTTGAACCCCAGAAAAATTATGGCGGAAACCTGCACCGAAGCTGAAAGGCGTGCCCCAACCTTCTGGCATAGAGAAAGATGGAATGCTGAATGCAACTGTAGAAACTGGAGTAGTGACTTCAGATGTTACTGTTGCTTGACTGTTAGGTGGCGGCGGCTGATTCTGTGCGGCCATTAAAGAGTCAACCAGAGTAGTGAGACTTTCCAATTTTTCTTGAAGGGTGGTCACTGTACCACGGAGCTCAATATTCTCTTGTTCAGAGTGTTCCATTACTCTTCTTCTGCTTGAACGAGTATTGTATCTGTGATCTGATTGCGAGCGCGGTCGAGAAACTTTGAGACGCGACAGCTTGACGATCTAATGGAGAAAGATCCAAAAGATGAGACTCTATACAACAGACTCGATATGCAGAATGATGTATGCAAAAAAAAATTTATGATTTTTCCAATTATTTTCAAGATTATTTTCTTGCAAACATTTGAACACAAACTATTCTTTTATTGAAATAATGGGAAATTTTACAACATTGGAGCGTAGCTCCTTACAGAAGCAAATGATAAAATAAAAAGCTAAACAATCCTAAGCATCCTCATCGGATGAAGAACCAAATGCGTTGTGCAGCTTGAGCCTCAGGATTTCTTTCCCATAGTGAGCTTTCAATTCGGCCTTTTCAGCCCTCAGTTTGTCAACAACATTCTTCCAGTCGTCAGGCATCGGAGCGTTGCTTGTTGAACCTTCAAGATTTCTCTTGCTTTCTTTGATGTATCTCTTGATTGCAGCATCTTTCTGACGGATTTTCTCATCTTTACTCATGAGCCAACCATCTTGATAATAAAGAGTTTCTTCGTGATCTTTCACTCTTTTCTTCAACTTTCTATTTTCCTCATCAGTTTTACGAAACTTTTCTTCCCAAGCGTCTTTTTCTAACCTCATCTTGGCTAAAATCTCTTGGTATTCTTCCGTAGTGTCAATGGGAATATTGGGTAGTTGAGACACCGCAGGGAACATGGGTTTTTCATAATCATAAGGCATTTGAAACTCCCTTGCTCTTTTCTTCACCCAACAGGTATAGGCGTTTGTAGCAATGCAGTTTCTTTCCCCACCTTTTTCTTTTCTTCGGACGTCGTACCAAGCTCTTACCATTCTTGTCTTCAACCTTTGAGGATCTTCCCCTTCTCGGTAAAAGTAGCATTCCACTGCGAGACCAATGGGTTTAGCTGAATTTGCATACCCAAGTTGTCGTCGGGCTAGGACCGGATTGTAGTTAATTCCTCCTTGTGTGCCAATGAGAGGTACGTTGGCGAACTCTCCACAACTATCAATGGTTTATGTACCACAGCGAGCCAAGGTATACCAATGGATATCATTATTAGTAAGGGACATAAGTCTTTGAGGCCAACGCAAACCTTCTCGGTTTTCCGTGAAAGTAGGGGACTTAGGTAAGTGTGAAACAATCCATTTTTACAAAAGAGGTGCACAACATACAATGATTCCACCGCCTTGGCGATTCCTATGATGGATAGAGAAATACGTGTCACCAAGCAAAGTCGGAACAGGATTTCCAATCAGAAAGATCTTTATGGCGTTGATATCAACAAAGTCGTTGACGTTGGGAAACAGAACCAACCCATAGATGAGTAAGGCTAGTACAGCTTCAAAAGCTATCATGCTACCAGTTTCGATGAAATCAAAGGCTTTCTTTATTAGAAACTGCGAAGTCAAACCCGGAAGGTTTCCTTTGGTAGTCCAATTACTTTCTATTTCAGATTTCTTCAAGTGGATACCCGCTGCAATGGCTGGTGACTTAGGAATGGCTTCCAAACCATTGAAAGGTATTTTGTCAGACACAGGAATACCCAAAAGATTGGCATATTCTTCCAAGGTTGGTACCAACTGATAGTCTGGAAAGGTGAAACACCGGTAGACGGGATCATAGAACTGAACCAGAGTTTTGAGAAGTCCTTTATCAACATGAGTGTTCAAGATAGGCAAAAGCTTTCCATGGCTTTTCCTAAAATCAGAAGGATCTTGTACAGAAGATGCTAACTCTTTCAGTCTTTCCACATTAGGCATTTTGAAATCATACTTTTTGGTATGCCTTTTTACCCCTTCCATAACTTAATCCTATAATGTTTGCAAAGGAAATTCTCTAAAATTTCTGGAAAAATCATGCTTTTATGGGAAAAGATGGATTTTTAATGAATGTATGAATGCATGGATGCATGAATGCCACATATTCAAACATGGTAAGGCAAACACGGTGATGCAAACATGGTAACGCAAACATGGTACTACAAACATGGTAATTCAAAACATAGTACACATAGGTTCAAAGGTCCAGCGTCACGAGCATGAGGTCAGAGAACCAAACATGGGATAGTACTAGGGGTTAATCACCTGCACAACATGTTCTACTGATACGTCAGAGTCTACATTTTTCTTTCGGATATTACCGGCTTGCACAACTGAACTTGTGAGCCAGCAATATTCTCAAGAAAAACTCGTCTGAGTGTGGTTCTCCGCATGACAACTATTCCAAGTCTACACCTGAATAGTTTCTGCACCACAACCTAATAAGGCCAGGATGGGTTATGGGTTCTACAGCCAACTCAGCTTCTACAGTTCAATGAAAGCAATAATGTCTTCGCAACTAACTTGCTAAACATATACTACCAACAAGGAACCTCCACTGAGCGGAAGGATTCTCATGCTGACTTTTTAAGGACTAACTCCTTGTATGCCATACATGACTATACCCTCCACCTAATTCTTATGTGTACTTAATCCGGGTTAGGATTTGTCCATAATGTATCACTTGTAACAGAACCACAGATGTAGCAGAATCATAGAACCAAACATGTAACAAAAAATGAAATAACAAACACAAAAATTAAAATTAACCCTTTCTTTGGAAACAATAAAAAGATGGTCCCCAGTGGAGTCGCCATTTTTCTGTCGCGGGGAAAAATCGTATCTTTTTTTGGGATGAGACACCTGATGCCTTCTTTGGGCTCGAGTGCTCATAAAAATGATTTTTCTTTGTTTCGACCAAACTTTTTATTGTTTCCAAAGTAGGAAAAGGAAAAAAGCTACAATAACCTAAAAAGTGGGGGACAGATTCCGGGTAAGAGGGTTGGTTATACGAAGAGAAGGTATTAGCACCCGACGTATCTATAGTACTCTATAGGCTTTTTTTTTGTGTTTGTTTCATTTTATGTTATGGTGGAGGTTCTGTTGTGAAATAGGTGGGACCTAGGGTGTTTGTTTGATTATGCTCGCAAAGATCATCGCGATCCTCTGCATACATATCCCTTAGAGGGAATCAGAGCATCTGTAGCTCGGGGTCTACGGGTGCTAAGGTTTGAGTGGTTTGAGGGAGAAATTTTGCTCGCCAAGGATACGACCTTGTGCCTACGTATTCCCAAAGGGATGTTGAGAAAGTCAGAGCAATCGTAGTTCCCACTTATGCTAGTGGAAGCAAAGGAAAAGAGACAAATGTCATCTAAATGTTCGATGTATCTAATCTATATCATCACATACATCTGTTTGATTTTTGTTTGAAAATCTTTTCATTATAAGCCCTGGGCCATGCCACTTATGGTGCTTAGAATGATAAAGATGTTTTTTAGCCAGCCTTGTGGCAAAAACTTTCAATGAAGTCAGCCTTGTGACAAAAAGTTTTGATTAATCAGCCAGCCTTGTGGCAAAAGTTTCAATGAAGTCAGCCTTGTGACAAAAACTTTGATTAATCAGCCAGTATGGTGGCAAAAAGGTTTGATTGATTAGCCAGCCTTGTGGCAAAAAAGTTAAGTTGATTGATTGGTTGATTGATTGTTTGTGATGATATAGAAGAGATACTCCTATCATAGAGATGATAAATGTCTAATCTCCTAGGGTATTTGATTTGGATATTGGGGATGCTTATAAGAAGCCCGTGGGTCCTTGTACGAAGCCCAAGAGGAGGCTATCCGAGGGTCCTTGCATTGTAAGCCCAAGAGGAGGCTATGGGAGGGACAATCCAGGGTCCTTGCATTGTAAGCCCAAGAGGAGGCTATGGGAGGGACACTCGTTTGTACAAAGCCCAAGGGGAGGCATGGTATAGTTGGTTTGAGCTCTTAGAGCGATTTCACCGGGAAACCATACTCTATGTCCTAACCTAAACTAGGGAGATTCTTTGCACGAAGCCCAATAGGAGGCTATGGGGAACCTAGTGTCGTACTAAGTTGAACAAGTATATATATCACAATCACAAGTATGAACAAGTACAAACAAATATGAACAAGTACATGAACAATTATGAACAGTTATACATATATATGACAAGGTGTGTGTATATAATGGAGTTTATGAAGGAAATATACCTGTAAGCATGATCCATTTGTATACACGGGGCTCGGGACTTATACTCGGGGAGAGACCCACTTGAGTTTACTCAAAAGCTATGTAAACAGGTATTTACAAAAAGGCTTGGGACTTATACCTACATGGAGGCCCATGATATTTTTGGGAAGATTTAAAGAAAACCTTCATTTTTTTGATTTGTTGTTCGAAGTTAAAAAAAACAAATTGAACGAGATATATACAAAAAGGCGTACAATGAAATACCTAATTTCATGTACTGGAATGGGACTTATACCTATGTGGAGGCCCCTGGTATATTTGAAAAGTTTTGTTTCTTTGAAGTTTTGTTGTTTTGAAAATGATTTGAAAATTGTTTGAAAAGGTTTTATTTTGAAGAAGTTTTATTGTTTTGAAAAAAAACTGTACAAAAAGAAAAGAAATGGGACTTACACTCTCTAATATTCGAGAGGCCCCACTTCGTTTTGAAAATCAATTGATCAATCAAAAAAGATTTAATCAATAGTTCTTTTGAAAAGAAAAATCAAAAAGAAATGGTTATCGTTTTGAAAAGAATCGTGATCGCTTGTTTTAAAACGATTTTGAATTTAAAAGAAATCAACTTAATTAAGTTAAAACAAGTTTTAATGCTTAATTAAGACCTAAGTGATTAGGGTTTGATCACAAAAAATATTTACAAGTGATTATGTTTGAAAAAATCAAATAAAACAATATTTAAAGTATTTTAAAAAACCTAAAAACATGTCATTTTAAACCTAATTAAAAATGTATTAAATAAATCTTTTTTGATGATTTTTTATGGTATTCATAAAATATGTATATTAAACAAAGAGTGTGCAAAAAATGAAGTGAAAATAAAGAATTTTGATTGGTTAAATTAATTGGGTGAAGTTTGTTAAAAAATGAAAGAAAAATAGTTGCAAAAAAATGGTTTTGGTCCCTAGGGATGTTGAACCCACGCCCTCTCTCTCACCAACCAAAACATGGACCAACTGAGCCACGCTTGTGGCTTGTAATACACACGCCTTCAGTTTAATATATTTTAAAACCAATATTTGAATTGTTTAAACCAAAAAACGCGCCAAGAACACAACCCTAACTGATTTTTGAAAATCTCCAAATTTGTGTTGTTTTGATCAAGTAAAGGGCCTATTCCACTCGGTTTTTCACAAGGATCATGATGGTGGCCTTTGATTTCATTCATTTTTGTTCTAAGGTGATCAATTTTGTGATGAACACGAAGAACCCTAATTCTGAATTTGAACATGAAATCGTGTATGATTGATGAATTACGAAATTGATTGAGGGTTAATGATCAGTGATAGTGCAGAAACAAGATAGCAACTCAATTTTCCATTTATGATGCATGTATGTATGAGTTTGAAGTTGATAGCACTTACCTTCAAAAACGGCCAAACTGGAAATTGAAATCGTGCCTGGAGGTGTTACAGATGTTGTTGCTCAATCTGGACAGCTTCAATGGAACTTAGGCAACATGTTTGAAGGCTTGGAACCAACTGGAAACCTCTTGATCACCCTGTGGTACCTGATCTGCAGTATAGCTCAAGTGAGGATCGAGCTAGTTGATTTTGATGTTTCAGATCATGGATGATGGTTGGAACAGTTCATATGAAGTATATGGATGATGTTAGAAGTGATAGTTTGGATAGATATGGCTTGGTATGGATTTTGGCATGATAAGGTTCAATGTATGCAAATATGGAAGTGAGGTAGTGATTTTGATATTTGAGGTGTTTTGGGGTGTATGAGTGATTCAAACACATCCCATATGATGTTTATGGTTTGCTAGAATCATCACTTTGGCCATAGCTTCAAGGGTTTGGAGGTTGAGAATTGTACCTCTTTGAAACTTAAGAGACTTGCAATTCAAGAAAGAAAGAGAAAACCTATAATTTGTGAGGTTTTGGTGTGATTTTGGAAGTGATTTGAACCTCTATTTATAGGCCAAGAGTTCTGAACTCATAACTTTGCAAGTTGCCCAAAGAATGGTGATTTGGCATTTGGAGATAGAAAGGAATCTTGCCATTAAATGCATATGGTTAAAAGTGACTTAACCATGGTTATTTCTCTAAGCTTCTTATCTCTTTCCTATCTGATCCTAAACCAGAAAATATCTTCTAATTATTGCATTGGTGTGTCATCACTTGCATTATTTGGTAAGATAGTTCATAACTTTGGCAAAATGACTTGAAATTTCAAGTGAAATGGTCACTAATGGCAAAATTCAAAGCCATAGCTACACTCCATATTTTTTCATGCTCTTGGACATTTTGGAAATCTCATGTTACATACTTCAAAACCCTAGTTGAAAGTTTCTTCAAGACCTTTAAGGAAATGGGTGAAAAAGATCCATGAACTTTGAAGAAAATGAGGTTTTAAGTGAAATTTCCAAAAGATACCAACTTTGAAGCTCCATATCTCTTAAATGGTTGATCTTTTGAAAAAAAATTATATGTGACAAAGTTGTTCATTGGATCAAAATCTACAACTTTCATGTTGGAAGTTTTTTTCAGTTTGTAGGTGAAATTTTGAGTTATTCCCTTCCAAAGTTTGGAAAAAACCATTGAAAAACACTTAGAAAATTTTCTAAGTATGAAAAGTCAAACTTTTGACTTTTTGATTCATGATTGATTTTCTTGATTTTTCTTGATCAAATGACTTCATATATTATATATTGATGATTCAAAACTTCAAAAGTCATGGTTGACCAAAATTCCCCAAAAGTCAATGGTGATCTTGTACAGTTGACTTTTTCAGACGAATCGCGTTTCTGGAGATTTCAAATGAACCAGGCTATCCTTACCAAATGAGTGGTATGAATGGATCATATTGAGGCATTAGAGGATATTGAGCCATGGTTTGAGTTGTGGCACCATGTCCTGATTAAAAAGTCAGTTGTTCAGATGAATTAGGTCAAAAACCCTAATTGTCGACCTGATGAAATTGATGACTGTGGATCTTGAATTGAGATGTAATTTCCATTGGATGCTGTCATAGGGATTATTTGAAGATGATTGAAACCTTTGATTGACTTCCTGGGGATTTTTAGGGTTTCCCAAATGTGATCCCTAATTTTGGTCCCTGATAGTTCAAAACCCTAATCTGATGATTTGAGATTTCACTGTTGATCAATCCTTGTGTAGGAGATGTCTTGAGCCAATAGATTAGGCCAAAATGATGTACTTGGGGTCTTAATGTCATGTCCCAAGTCATTTGGTCAAATCCTGAGCAAAAGTCAGGAGTATACTGTCTTCAGTCAAAACCCTAATTTGGTTGATTCAGTGCCTTTGAGCTTGTTGAAATGAATCTCTGGGGACCAAATGTTGATTGTTGATGAAGATGATTCATTTGAGATGAAGGGGGAACAAAACCCTAATTGATTGTTGCTTGTACTGATGAGTGATTTCTTGTTTAAATCCTGCTGAGTCACAAGTAGCAAGCACAAGCTATGCAATTTGTTAGAGATGCAAATGATGCATATGCTATGATATGAGGTGGTATCTTAGGTCAAAAATTGGGGTATGACACAAGGATATGAATTTTGTGTGAGATAATGTGGTACTCTAATACATTGCAATTTCCCTTTCAGGAAATATATAAAGAGTACGCACAAATCAGCGCTCAGAAGCTTTGTCTCAGAAGGTTCAGCATGCAACATCAGAACATTGTCTGGCAAGACATCAGAAGATGGTCAAGGAAGAATCAGAACATGGGTCTATGAAAGCATCAGAAGAACTTGAGATCAGAAGCAGAAGCACTGAAGTTCTCATGGTATCACGCTCAGAAGCACTTCAAGGTCAGAAGACAAGAAGATGTTATGCACCAAGCTGTTTGACTCTGATGATATTCAAATATTTTATTCAAACATCAGATCAGAAGAAAGTACAGGTGGCAGGCTACGCTGACTGACAAAAGGAACGTTGGAAGCTATTAAAGGCAACGTCAGTAGACACAGCGTGAACAAGGCTCGAGGTAGTTGACAAAAGCATGAAACATTAAATGCAAAGCTGTACGGAACATGCAAAGCATTAAATGCGCTCAACGGTCATCTTCTCAAACTCCTATAAATATGAAGTTCTGATGAGAAGCAAGGTTAACAACTCTGAATCAAATTCTGTGAATATTAATTTGCTGAAACGTTGTTCAATTCAAAGCTCAGAAACTTCATCTTCATCAAAGCTCACTACATTGCTGTTGTAATATATTAGTGAGATTAAGCTTAAACGTTAAGAGAAATATCACTGTTGTGATTATAGCTTTTAAGAAGCATTGTAATACTCTTAGAATTGATTACATTAATTTGTAAGTAACTAGAGTGATCAAGTATTGATCAGGATACTCTAGGAAGTCTTAGCTTGTGTCTAAGCAGTTGTAATTAGAGTGATCACGTGGTGGTCAGGATACTCTAAGAAAGTCTTAGCTTGTGTCTAAGCATTTGTTCCTGGAGTGATCAGGTTGTGATCAGGATACTCTAGAAGACTTAGTCGCGGACTAAGTGGAAAACCATTGTAATCTATTGCGATTAGTGGATTAAATCCTCAGGTGAGGTAAATCACTCCCTGGGGGTGGACTGGAGTAGTTTAGTTAATAACGAACCAGGATAAAAATAACTGTGCATATTGTTTTTATCGTTCAAGTTTTTAGACTACACTTATTCAACCCCCCCTTTCTAAGTGTTTTTCTATCCTTCAATTGGTATCAGAGCGCCGGTTCTAAGGTGCAAGCACTTAACCGTGTTTAGAAAAGATTCAGGAAGAGAAAAAAGCTTCAGTAAAAGATGGCTGGTGAAATTCCAACAAATCCACCTGCATCTACATCTAGCTCTGTTGAGCAATACAACGGTAACAATGGTTATACTAGACCACCAGTATTTGATGGTGAAAACTTTGAATACTGGAAAGATAAACTGGAAAGTTACTTTCTTGGTCTAGATGCTGATCTACGGGATCTTCTGTTGGATGGTTACAAACATCCTGTTAAAGCTACTGGTGTAAGGCTCACGAGAAGCGAAATGATTGATGATCAAAAGAAAGATTTCAAAAATCATCACAAATGCAGGACTGTTTTGCTGAATGCTATCTCTCATGCTGAGTATGAGAAGATATCTAACAGGGAAACGGCCCATGACATATATGAGTCCTTGAAGATGACTCATGAAGGAAATGCTAAAGTCAAGGAGACCAAAGCTCTTGCTCTAATCCAGAAATATGAAGCCTTCAAGATGGAGGATGATGAAGACATTGAGAAGATGTTTTCAAGATTTCAAACTCTGACTGCTGGATTGAGAGTTCTCGATAAATGCTACACCAAGGCTGATCATGTAAAGAAGATTATCAGAAGCTTACCCAGAAGATGGGTTCCAATGGTAACAGCATTCAAGATTGCCAAGAATCTGAATGAAGTTTCTTTGGAAGAGCTTATCAGTGCCTTGAGAAGCCATGAAATAGAGCTGGACGCAAACGAGCCTCAGAAGAAAGGTAAGTCTATTGCTTTAAAATCTAATGTTAAAAAATGCACTAACGCTTTTCAGGCTAGAGAAGAAGATCTTGAAGAATCAGAATCTGAAGAAGAAGATGAACTGTCCATGATTTCCAGAAGGGTGAACCAACTCTGGAAGAGCAAGCAAAGGAAGTTCAGAGGCTTCAGAAGTTCAAAGAAATTTGAACAAGGAGAATCTTCTGGTGACAGAAGATATGACAAGAAGAAGGTTGTCTGCTATGAGTGCAATGAGCCTGGACATTACAAGAATGAGTGTCCAAAACTTCAGAAGGAGAATCCCAAGAAGAAGTTTCATAAGAAGAAAGGTCTTATGGCAACATGGGATGATTCTGAATCAGAATCAGGATCAGACTCTGAAGGAGAGCAGGCAAACTTTGCGCTGATGGCGACAGAAGATGATGGATCAGAATCTACATCAGAATCAGATTCTGAAGAGGTATTTTCTGAACTATCTAGAGAAGAGTTAGTTTCCAGTCTAACAGAGCTTCTTGAATTAAAAGCTCA
This sequence comes from Vicia villosa, assembly GCF_029867415.1. Taxonomy (NCBI): domain Eukaryota; kingdom Viridiplantae; phylum Streptophyta; class Magnoliopsida; order Fabales; family Fabaceae; genus Vicia; species Vicia villosa. The sequence goes on along the minus strand of NC_081186.1, from coordinate 43,906,849 downwards.
TCTTAGTATCAAATACAAAAAGCTGAAAAAGCAATTTGAATTTGAAACTAAGAAGCTTGAGTTGGAAAATTCTGAATTAAAAGAAAAAGTTTTAAAATTATCCAATAATGTTGGATCTCCTTCTGATTCAGAAAAATCCACTCCTAGTCTGAATCATATTCTGAAAGAATATGATTTAAGTTTCAGGAAGTTCTTATCTAGAAGTATTGGCAGAAGTCAGCTAGCTTCTATGATATATGCTGTGTCTGGAAACAAGAGAGTTGGCATTGGTTATGAGGGTGAAATCCCATACAAGCTTGAATCTGTGGATGATATGAAAATATCATACAAGCCTCTGTATAACCAATTTAAATTTGGCCACTCCCATGATATTAAGCACACATCACATGCACAAAGTTTTCACATAACACACACCAAGAAGCATGTGACACAACCTAAGAAATATCATGGAACTCAGAACAAGAAGTATCATACTGTTCCTCCTGTTAAATATTTTGCTAAACCCAAGTTCAATCGGAACTTGAGGAGAACTAACAAGAAAGGACCCAAGAAATTGTGGGTACCTAAGGAGAAGATAATTTCTGTTGCAGATATCCTTGGCGGAAAAGAGAACAGAAAGCAAAATGTAATGGTACCTGGACTCTGGGTGCTCGCGACACATGACGGGAAGAAGGTCTACATTCCAAGACCTGGTGCTTAAACCAGGTGGAGAAGTCAAGTTTGGAGGAGATCAGAAGGGCAAAATCATTGGCTCTGGAACCATAAGTCTTGGTAACTCTCCTTCCATAACTAATGTACTTCTTGTAGAAGGATTAGCTCATAACTTATTATCCTTAAGTCAATTAAGTGACAATGGTTATGATATAATCTTCAATCAAAAGTCTTGCCAGGCTGTAAGTCAGAAGGATGGCTCAATCCTATTTACAGGCAAGAGGAAGAACAACATTTATATGATTGATCTTTCTGATCTTGAGAAGCAGAAGGTGACTTGTCTTATGTCTGTTTCTGAAGAGCAATGGGTCTGGCACAGAAGATTAGGACATGCTAGTTTGAGAAAGATTTCTCATATTAACAAACTAAATCTGGTCAGAGGACTCCCTAATCTGAAATACAAATCAGATGCTCTTTGTGAAGCATGTCAGAAGGGCAAGTTCTCCAGACCTGCATTCAAGTCTAAGAATGTTGTTTCTACCTCAAGGCCGTTAGAACTCCTGCACATTGATCTGTTTGGCCCAGTCAAAACAGCATCTGTCAGAGGGAAGAAATATCGATTAGTCATCGTTGATGATTATAGCCGCTGGACATGGGTAAAGTTATTGAAACACAAGGATGAGTCTCATTCAGTGTTCTTTGAATTCTGCACTCAGATTCAATCTGAGAAAGAGTGTAAAATCATAAAGGTTAGAAGTGATCATGGTGGCGAATTTGAGAACAGATTCTTTGAGGAGTTCTTCAAAGAAAATGGTATTGCCCATGATTTCTCTTGTCCTAGAACTCCACAGCAAAATGGAGTTGTAGAGCGAAAGAATAGGACTCTACAAGAAATGGCCAGAACCATGATCAATGAAACCAATATGGCTAAGCATTTCTGGGCAGAAGCAATTAACACTGCATGCTATATTCAGAATAGAATCTCTATCAGACCTATTCTAAATAAGACTCCCTATGAATTGTGGAAGAACAGAAAGCCCAACATTTCATATTTCCATCCTTTTGGATGTGTATGTTTTATTCTGAATACTAAAGATCATCTTGGTAAGTTTGATTCCAAAGCACAAAAATGTTTCCTTCTTGGATATTCTGAACGCTCTAAAGGCTACAGAGTATACAATACTGAAACATTGATTGTAGAAGAATCAATCAATATCAGGTTTGATGATAAGCTTGGTCTTGAAAAACCAAAGCAGTTTGAGAATTTTGCAGATTTTGATATTGGTATATCAGAAGCAGTAGAACCAAGAAGCAAAGCTGCAGAAGCTGGCAGTCTCAGAAGCAATGGATCAGAAGATCAAGTTGCTGCATCTTTAGAGAATCTGAGAATCTCTGAAGAACCTACAGTCAGAAGATCACCTAGACTTGCTTCAGCTCATTCAGAAGATGTGATCCTTGGAAAGAAAGATGATCCCATCAGAACAAGGGCATTCCTTAAGAACAATGCAGAATGTCAATTAGGTCTTGTTTCTTTGATCGAGCCAACTTCTGTTGATCAAGCTCTAGAAGATCCAGACTGGATAATTGCCATGCAAGAAGAACTAAATCAGTTTCCAAGGAATGATGTATGGGACTTGGTTCCTAGACCAAAAGGATTTAACATCATCGGTACTAAGTGGGTTTTCAGAAACAAGCTAAGTGAGAAAGGTGAAGTGGTAAGAAACAAAGCCAGACTGGTTGCTCAAGGTTATAGTCAGCAAGAAGGAATTGACTTCACAGAAACCTTTGCACCAGTGGCCAGGTTAGAATCTATTCGTCTATTAATTTCTTTTGCCACTCAACACAACATCACTCTTTATCAGATGGATGTTAAGAGTGCCTTCTTAAATGGTTACATAGATGAAGAAGTTTATGTCCATCAACCTCCTGGTTTTGAAGACTCCATGTCTCCAAATCATGTTTTTAAATTAAAGAAATCATTATACGGATTGAAACAAGCTCCCAGAGCTTGGTATGAACGTTTGAGTTCTTTCCTTCTGGAAAATGGTTTCACTAGAGGAAAAGTGGACACTACTCTCTTTTGTAAAACATTTAAAAAGGATATTTTAATTTGTCAAATATATGTTGATGATATTATCTTTGGAACATCTAATGCTACACTTGGAAAGGAGTTTGCTGAATCTATGCAGGCTGAATTTGAAATGAGCATGATGGGAGAACTCAAGTATTTCCTTGGGATTCAAATCAACCAAACTTCTGATGGAACCTATGTTCATCAAACGAAGTATGTGAAAGAACTTCTGAAGAAGTTTAATCTTTCTGAAAGCAAAGAAGCCAAAACTCCTATGCATCCAACATGTGTAATGGGTAAGGATGAGGTAAGTAAGAAGGTAGATCAGAAGTTGTACAGAGGTATGATTGGATCTCTTCTATATCTAACTGCTTCTAGACCTGACATTCTCTTTAGTGTTTGTTTGTGTGCTCGATTCCAATCAGATCCAAGAGAATCTCCTTTAACTGCGGTTAAGAGAATTCTAAGGTATCTGAAAGGTACTAATGTTGGTTTAGTTTACAGAAGATCTAAAGATTACAACTTAGTAGGATTCTGTGATGCCGACTATGCTGGAGATAGAATACAAAGAAAGAGCACTTCTGGAAGTTGTCAATTTCTTGGAAGTCATCTGATCTCATGGTACAGTAAGAAGCAAGCTACCATTGCCCTCTCAACAACAGAAGCAGAATATGTTGCTGCTGCTGGTTGTAGCACACAAATGCTCTGGATGAGAAGTCAGCTGGAAGATTATCAGATATATGAGAGTAACATTCCTATTTTCTGTGATAATACTTCTGCTATATGTTTATCTAAGAATCCTATTTTACATTCAAAAGCTAAACATATTGAGATTAAACATCATTTCATAAGGGACTATGTTCAGAAGGGTGTTATATCTTTAAACTTTGTGGATACAGACCATCAATGGGCTGATATCTTTACAAAACCCCTTGCTGAATATAGGTTTAAGTTCATTCTGAAGAATATCAGTATGGATTTATGCCCAGAATGAGAAGATGAGAAGATCTTATGTATGAGTATCTTCTGAAATGAAATTGGATTATTTTTTAAGAAGTTCTGATTGAAATCAATTAGAAATTGTGATTCAGTTATTACTAACGTTTCATTGTCTAAGTTGATTCAGAATCTCTTTAAAAGCAAAACAGCTGTAACTGGCTATCCAGATGGTAAACACGTGTTCACTATTTCTGGACAAGCGTGCGTACAGTTGAGGGGACGTCTACTTAGGTAACTGTGCAAATCTCGTCTTTTGTCATAATTATCTCTCCTCACGTCAAATAGCATTAAATGCCATTCATCATTTCTTTTATTGTTCTTTATGTTTTTATATCCGTCAAACGTTTCTCTTCCCTAGAACGTTTTCCTTCCCCACATTCCCTCTATTTATTTCTCCATTTCTTTGCATTCTTCAATCAATCCTTGGGCTCTCGCCTTCTTTCTCTCACTTTTCTATGAATATCCTTTGCAAAAACCCTAGTTCATTCTTCATCGATCTAGCGTTTATCATGAATCCTTCGCCTAGTTCTCTTCATCAAAACTTTAAACCAGTTGAAGAAACTAAGTCTCAACAGTGGCTGATCTATCTCAATGAGAACGGATGGAAGGGTTAATCAGTTACAGGATGTGAAGCATATCTTGGGATGGCTCTCCAAGTCTCTTTCAAGACAGATCTCTTCTTCAATGTTGTTATCAACATTTATCCAAAGGAAGAAGACCTTCTTGAGTCACTGGAGCCCGTTTGCAACATTAGCTCCCTGTCTATGAACTGTCCCTCTCTTCCTCTTTGGTCTCTTGGATCTCTCCTACAGTGGAGGTTCCAGTCTGGACAGGCATGAAGAGTCTTCAAGCTTCCATGGCTGAACAAACTGAAGACCAGAGGGTTCTTGAGTTGTTTGCGCAGTCTTTGCGTAGGATAGAGTCTTAGGCTTTAAGTCTTTGTAGTTTTCTTTCCTTGTTGCATCTGTTTTCCTGCATTCCTCTTTTGTAATCCTTCTTGTTGAAATCAATGAAAAGTTATTTATGTGTTTCTTTCCTTTTGTCTCTTGCTTTACATCTGAATCTTTTATGCTTTTTGATGTTATGACAAAAAGGGGGAGAAAATATATGATAAATGATCTGATTAATATTATCAGTTACCGGGTAAAAAGACCCCACATTTACTAACAGAAGCTGCAAGCTTCATATGTTTCTAAGTTGTGTTGTTGCAGGAATCGAAGATTCAAGATCAACATGAGGAGCAACAAGATGAATCAAGTTCTTGGATTCTTGAAGCAAGCTGAATGCTATGAAGCTTCAGAATCAGAAGCAAGAAGGAAAAATGATCAGAAATAGCTCTTGGATTCTTGAAGCAAGCTGAGTGCTAGGAAGCATCAGAATCAGAAGCAAGATGGAAGAATGATCAAAAATTCTGATAATAGAATATGATCCAAATCATTGTCTATTTGCTCTGATACATTGTCTATTGGATCTGATATATTCTATATGGCTTATATGACTCTGATACATATTTTGTGTTCTGATACACATTTTATGTTCTAACTCATTCATGCTGACTTTTGTCGTTTAGTTTTGTTCTGTAACATTTCAGGATGTAGAGATGCTCTGATGATGCTCTGGTACATTCAACAATGTTCTGATACAATCTAGCATGAAGTGATGTAAGAAGAAATTCAAAGCTCTGAAGCTATCCGAGGGAAGCATGAATCAGAAGCTGTGAATGTTCTAAAGATCCAGAAAACTCAAGTTCTGAAGCTGTCCTAAAATGGAAGCATGAATCAGAAGCTGTGAATGTTCTAAAGATCAAAGAAATTCAAGTTCTGAAGCTGTCCTGAGTGGAAGCAGGAATCAGAAGCTGTGAATGTTCTGAAGATCAAAGAAATTCAAGTTCTAAAGCTATCCTAAATGGAAGCAGGAATCAGAAGCTGTGAGTGTTCTAGGGATCTAAAGAAATTCAAGTTCTGAAGCTGTCCAATGGAAGCAGAAGTCAGAAGCTATGAATTATCAGAAGCAAGAAGCTTATGTGATCGTCTCTACCGAAATAATCAAGGAAGTCTTTTATTATTAAAGTTCTTTGAGTATTTATTTCAGGGGGAGATTATTCATCTCAGGGGGAGATTGTTAATCTCAGGGGGAGACATATTCACATGCTTATGCTATAGCTGTGTAATTTGTCTTTAGCCGTCTGCTCTTTCTGATCGCAAATTCATATCATTTATATATGTTTTTGTCATCATCAAAAAGGGGGAGATTGTTAGAACAAGATTTGTTCTGATCAATATTCTTAGTTTTGATGATAACAAGGATATGAATTTTGTGTGAGATAATGTGGTACTCTAATACATTGCAATTTCCCTTTCAGGAAATATATAAAGAGTACGCACAAATCAGCGCTCAGAAGCTTTGTCTCAGAAGGTTCAGCATGCAACATCAGAACATGGTATGGCAAGACATTAGAAGATGGTCAAGGCAGAATCAGAACATGGGTCTATGAAAGCATCAGAAGAACTTGAGATCAGAAGCAGAAGCACTGAAGTTCTCATGGTATCACACTCAGAAGCACTTCAAGGTCAGAAGACAAGAAGATGCTATGCACCAAGCTGTTTGACTCTGATGATATTCAAATATTTTATTCAAACATCAGATCAGAAGAAAGTACAGGTGGCAGGCTACGCTGACTGACAAAAGGAACGTTGGAAGCTATTAAAGGCAACGTCAGTAGACACAGCGTGAACAAGGCTCGAGGTAGTTGACAAAAGCGTGAAACATTAAATGCAAAGCTGTACGGAACACGCAAAGCATTAAATGCGCTCAACGGTCATCTTCTCAAACGCCTATAAATATGAAGTTCTGATGAGAAGCAAGGTTAACAACTCTGAATCAAATTCTGTGAATATTAATTTGCTGAAACGCTGTTCAATTCAAAGCTCAGAAACTTCATCTTCATCAAAGCTCACTACATTGCTGTTGTAATATATTAGTGAGATTAAGCTTAAACGTTAAGAGAAATATCACTGTTGTGATTATAGCTTTTAAGAAGCATTGTAATACTCTTAGAATTGATTACATTAATTTGTAAGTAACTAGAGTGATCAAGTGTTGATCAGGATACTCTAGGAAGTCTTAGCTTGTGTCTAAGCAGTTGTAATTAGAGTGATCACGTGGTGGTCAGGATACTCTAAGAAAGTCTTAGCTTGTGTCTAAGCATTTGTTCCTGGAGTGATCAGGTTGTGATCAGGATACTCTAGAAGACTTAGTCGCGGACTAAGTGGAAAACCATTGTAATCTGTTGCGATTAGTGGATTAAATCCTCAGGTGAGGTAAATCACTCAGTGGGGGTGGACTGGAGTAGTTTAGTTAACAACGAACCAGGATAAAAATAACTGTGCATATTGTTTTTATCGTTCAAGTTTTTAGACTACACTTATTCAAACCCCCCCTTTCTAAGTGTTTTTCTATCCTTCAGGGTATTCATCCAGAAGACTAAGGATGAAACTTTTGAGAATTTCAAAAGTTGGAAGACTCTGGTAGAAAATCAGACTGGCAGGAAGGTCAAGAGGTTGAGAACCGATAATGGCCTTGAATTTTGCAATGAAGCGTTCGACAGCTTTTGTGTTGACTCTGGTATTGCAAGGCACAGAACTACTGCAGGTACTCCACAGGAAAATGGTTTGGCTAAAAGGTTTAATCAAACTATTTTGGAGAGAGTCAGATGCATGTTGACTAGTGTGGGGTTAAAGAAGGTGTTCTGGGCTGAGGCTGTTTCGACAGCAACATATCTGATAAACAGATGTCCTTCAACAGTGTTAGATATGAAGACACCTGAAGAAGTTTGGTCGGAACATCCACCAGATCTCGGCAAACTAAGAGTATTTGGCTGCGTAGCCTATGCTCACATTAGGCAAGACAAGGTCGAACTTAGAGCTCTGAAATGCATGTTTATGAGATACCCTGAAGGAGTCAAAGCTTATAGGCTATGGTGCCTAGAGCCAGGTCACAGGAGGTGTATCACCAGTCGAGATGTAGTTTTCAATGAAGCTGAAGTGGCTTTTAAGAAAACTGATGATGTTAGTCGAAGTACAGAAACATCTGACAAAGAGCTGGAACAGGCAGAGATTTCTGTTGAGGTGGAGCATGTTGATGCTGAATTGCATATCCCTGATGAAGTCGAAGAAGAAGCAGAAGATACTGAGGAAATTGAGGAAACTGTTGATGACTACCTATTGTCAAGAGATAGGTCGAGAAGAGCCATCAAGCCACCTCAAAGACTTGGATATGCATATCTTATAGCTTATGCCTTAATCTCTGCAAGTGAGGTTCTAGACGAAGAACCTAGAGATTATAAGGAAGTTATGAGGAGTCGAAATAAGACTGAATGGCTAAAGGCCATGGATGATGAGATGAAATCTCTTCATGATAATCATACCTGGGAACTGATCAAGAAACCTGCTGGGGCAAGGTTAGTCAGCTGTAAATGGATTTTCAAAGTTAAGGAAGGAATTGAAGGAGTGACGTCGAAAAGATACAAGGCAATGTTAGTTGCAAGGGGTTTCACTCAGAAAGAAGGTGTGGACTTCAATGATGTGTTTTCTCCTGTTGTGAAGCATAGGTCCATTCGAATGTTGCTTGCCATGGTGGCACAATTCGACCTAGAACTAGAACAGATGGATGTGAAGACTGCGTTCTTGTATGGTGATCTAGATGAAACGATCCTGATGAGGCAACCTGAAGGGTATGTCGAAGAGGGGGAGGAAGATTATGTGTGCAAGCTAAAGATATCTTTATATGGGCTGAAACAATCTCCTCGACAGTGGAATAGGAGATTCGACAAGTTCATAGCACGCATAAGTTTCATTAGAAGTCAGTTCGACCACTGTATTTACTTCCGATTTCGACCTGGTAATTCATTTGTTATTTTGTTGCTTTATGTGGATGATATTCTCATAGCAAGCAACAATATCGAAGATGTGATGAGGGTGAAGGCTGAACTCAATAAGGAGTTCGATATGAAGGATCTGGGAGTTTCTTCCAGGATTCTTGGAATTGACATTCGAAGAGATAGAAATAAGTCAAAGTTATGCTTATCTCAAGAGGCATATCTACGAAAGATTCTCGAAAGGTTTGGTATGTCGAATTCGAAGCTAGTTGTGACTCCGACAAATCCTCAATTCAAGCTGAGTATTGATCAATGTCCCAGTACTGATGTCGAAAGAGCCTATATGAATAGCATCCCATATGCTAATATAGTTGGTTCTTTGATGTATGCTATGGTCTATACTAGACCCGACATAGCATATGCAGTAAGTCTTGTAAGCAGGTACATGGCGAATCCTGGAAAGGCTCACTGGCAAGCATTGAAGTGGATTTTCAGGTACATAAATGAGTCTCTAAACAGGGTCCTAATTTATGGTGGAGCCTTGGGTGAAAATAGTAAAGCAGTAATTAAAGGATATGTCGACTCTGATTATGCAGGTTGTATGGATTCTAGAAAGTCTATTTCTGGATATGTTTTCACCATGTTTGGCACAACAATTAGTTGGAAAGCAATACTTCAGAAGGTTGTTGCCCTATCAACCACTGAAGCGGAGTATATTGCCCTAACTGAAGCTGTGAAAAAAGCATTGTGGCTTGAAGGTTTTGCTAAGGAGCTGAAACTTCAAGGTAAAGGTATCACTATTAAATGTGATAGTCAAAGTGCAATACACCTGTTGAAGAACTCAGCCTATCATGACGAACTAAGCACATTGATGTGAGGCTGCATTTCGTCAGAGGAGTAATTGAGCGTGGAGAAGTCCAAGTGCTAAAGGTTTCGACTAAGGACAATGCTGCTGATATGATCACAAAGACATTGCCGAGTTGCAAGTTTTTCCACGGTATGCAGTTGATAAAGCTGCATGAAGAAAGCTAGTTTGTTCCCTTGATGTTGTAGAGTTAGGTCCAAGGTGGAGATTTGTGAGATATTGGATCGAACTCTAGTATGGTCGAAGGGTAGCTTCTTGGTTCGACAGGATTAAGCATGAAGTTGAAGGTTGTTCACATGCTTGTGTCGATGATGCTAGGATTGTTAGCATGTTAAATTAGGTTTAGTGTTTAAACCCTAATTTGTTAAGTTAGCTTGTTTATTAAGTTGGCTTGTGTAATGGGCCTTGTGGAAAAAGCCCATTAGTTAGTATGTTAAGTTTTATTATAAATAGCATACTAGTCTCTCATCATTGCACATAGCAAATCCTAATTTAGGGTGAGAGAGGTTATTTGTTATTCTTGTAAACTCGTAATCTTGTTTTCTAAGAGATAGTAAAAGAATAGTAGTTATAACCAATTCTTGTGTTCTTCTTCTTTGTTCTTTATTCTTTCCTTCCATTATAATTTGTTCTTGGCATTGAATTCACAAACCTTGCATAGTTAAATTTGAATGATAAAAACACAACCTTTGCAAAGCTCAACCAAAAATGATTTTTCTTTCAGTGATTATTTTGCAGACTTGTGGAGAACATTTTAAAAAGTTCCTTAAAAAAAGAAACTCAAAATTTTATTAATATGTCTAGATTTCCAGTAATTTTATTATTATCTTTTGAAATTTAAAAAAAAATATATATTTAAATCTTCTCATTTTAAAAAATTCTAAAGTTTGATAAATAAATATTTTACAGTATTCTAAATATGTATTAAAAAAATTATTCACAAATTTAAAAATTAAAGGGTAATTAAATAGTTTTCAAAATTTTTAAAAATAGTATGGACTAAAACTGATGCATAAAAATTTTATAGAGACTAAAATATACCATTTTTTAATAGGGACTAAAAAATTGAGATATTTATAAGGTCCAAAAATATATTTAATCCTATAATTTAAAACATGAATGGTGATAGAGGAAAAAAAGTGACAATTAATAAATTTACCTAGTAGTTTAATCATGAAAAACCAAAAAATAGATAAATAAAACTAAAAATCATGTTTACAAATAAATTAGACTCAACCTCAAAATGAGAACAACAAATTAACGTGATTGGTACCCAAAAACATGTTTATAAAAGATCTACCACCGCAAACCACATACCGCCATAAAATCACCAGAAACGTCAGACCTGCCGTCGTGTCGCCTATCCTAATTGGTACTTGGTTTCTCCTGACTCGTGATCTCCAAAACGACATTTAGCATAAAACATTCCAATTTGAGTTTTGGATAACAATAACTTTAATCAAATTTTAGTCCTCTGATATATGACATACAAAATTGAAATTAAAAGAAACAAAAAACTCTAAACCTTTATTCATCAATGAAATTTTAACATATCCTTGTTCCTCTAACTCTTATTTTTCATCATGTTTTACTCATATAAAAAAAATCTACACAAGAGACCCTCAAAATTCATTCAAAACCAAAGAAACATAAAGGAGAAGAAAAGAGATTGGAACTCAAAATTTAATTTCTAAGTCGAGATTTTCATTTCTTTTTTAAATTTAAAAATTTCATATTTAATTCTTCTCATTTTAAAAAATTCTAAAATTTTTTAAATAAATATTTTACAGTATTTTAAACATGTATGAAAAAAATTATTCAAAAATTTTAAAATTAAAGGGTAATTAAATAGTTTTCAAATGTATAGAAAATAGCAGGGACTAAAACTGCATGCATAAAAATTTTTAGGGACTAAAATATGTCATTTTTTTAATAGGGACTAAAAATAAATTTTGAGATATTTATAAGGACCCAAAACTTATTTATAATGTTTTAAACCTGTTTGCAAAATAATTATTGAAAAATACACATTAGTTTAACAACAAGGACTAAAACTACGTGCAAAATAATTATGTAGGGACCAAAACATGTCATTTTTTTATAGGGATCGAATTTTTTTTTTGTAATATAGGGGACAAAAACATATTTAACTCAACAATAAATTAGAAAATTTTATTTTGAAATATAATTTTTTTTAAAATTTATTTATCCATTTATAAAAACATAATGAGAAAAATTGCAACGTCCAGTTAAGAATCTTAACTAGAAATATTACAACCTAAAACGAAAATGATGAATGGTAATAAATTGTGTTACTTCCTTTTCAATTTCTTAGCATTCACCATTTTACTTTTAGGTTGTAATATCTTTTCTAGATTATGCAATTTCCTCTTTGTTGAACAAATGAATATGTTTTTAAAAAAGACATATATTAATAAAAAATATTAATATTTCTAGAGCATATTAAAGTGACACAATACATTAGATTTCTCCTCTGCCAAAAAGAAATAACCGAGAGGAAAAGTTAACCCCTCACACCCATCCCCTAGGTTAAAGTCCAAACCGAAAGAAAAGTTAGGAGCTACATGTCACCTCGGTTGAAACTTCCGACCGATGAAAAATGTCCACGCACCATTTTGAAAATACTTTTGTTTGGATGAGGTAAAGAGGATAATTTTGATGAGGAGTGTTTATCGAATTTTATGGAATGACACTCTTTCTTTTATAGTAAAAGGTGAATGATAGAAAATTGGATGTTGTTTGGATGGCCACAACTTGGAGTCTTTGGTTGGTTAGAAATGGTTGGTGTTTTCGTAAGGAGACTTGGAATGTGACTAATACCATTTGGAACATCAAGTTGTTAGTTTGGAGGTGGTCGTTTTGTGGGAAAATTACACACCTCAATTACTCGTTTTACGAGTTTTGTATGGACCCTTTGTATTTTCTCTCGTAAATGTAATTGGTGTGTAATATTCCCTTTTTGTTAGGGTTCGTCGTTTCTCTTTGTAATCGGGTTGGAGAACCCTTAGTTCTCCCGTTAATATAATCTCTTGCTTTCTAAAAAAAATATTTTGAAAATGCAATATTTGAAAATCAAACCTATGACCAAAACTACTTTTCACTTAAAACAGAGGAAGAAAAAAGTATCACACTTTTCATAATAAGGTATGTTACATCGGCCATCCAATTGTGGTAAAAACCCGTAATACAATTGAGGTAAAAACCAATTTTGTGTAGGATTGTAATAAAATTTAAGGTGAATTCTTATTTACCCAACTCAAAATGTTGGGTAAGGTTACCTTTAGTATAAAATGCATTGAAAACATCAAACAATTATTCTATATAATAAATAATTCAATACATAAAGATTAAATGGTGTCATTTAATTGGTGGAAGGTACACTATCTATCTTTTTGTGATGGGTAGAGAAGTTGTCCCCAAAATTTAAAGCGGATAAAAATCCAGATAATATTAAATAAGAGGTGATTTTTTTTAAGGGAGTAAAAAATAAAAATAAAATATTATATTATATCGAACATGCATTTAAGATTATATTTTATAACAAACACTTTTTTTCAAATGCGCGTTGCCTGAACCGTCAAATGGTTCAATTTACTTTTGCTTTAGGTGGAAAAAACCATAAAAAGGCATGGACTTGGCAGCTCCAAAGAAATTTCACGGAGCTCCTCCCAAAACTTTATTTTTCCAAATCTTATTTTATTATTACAAGTTTCTTCATTATATACTTTTATCAATAGCTTTTTAATAAAATATTATGGCCAAAAATCTAAAGGTGTAGAAAATCATAGACCCGGCGTGTGAATAGATTCAAACATATTCATTTTGAACAACAATTTCATTCTTTTATAAATGAGAATTTAAGTCAAGTGTTGTAATCAAAAACCGTTTTATTTTGCACACATTACTGAGTTTCAAACATGAACACAAATAGTGGTGACCAACTGAAAGCAGCAGCTGAAACAGGTGATATAGATCTCCTTTACACAGTAATTCATCATGATCCATGGATTTTGGAGAATATAGATTCAATACCATTTGTTGAAACTCCATTGCACATCGCCGCATCTTTGGGGCATATCCGATTTGCCATTGAAATTATGAAATTGAAACCTTCCTTAGCTTTGAAGCTAAACCCGCAAGGATTCAGCCCCGTTCATCTCGCTATGCAAAACGACCAAAAGAGGATGTTGTTTCGGTTTGTTTGCATGAATAATGATCTAGTTAGAATCGAAGGGAGGGAAGGCTTAACTCTTCTTCATTTTGCAAGTCAAATTGGTGAGGTTGACTTTTTAGCTAAATTCCTCTTTGTTTGTCCGAAATCCATTGAAGATGTGACTGGGAAGGGTGAGACTGCACTGCATATTGCTGTTAAGAACGAACAGTATGAGGCTCTTGATCTTCTTGTTTGCTTTCTTAGAAAAAGTATCGTGAGAGGTGCTAAGATGATTCAATATGAAATACTAAATTGGAAGGATGAGGATGACAACACGATTATGCATATTTTAGCACAAAGAAATTTCGAGCCACAGGTAACCTTTTTGTCACTTTTTAAAATGGAACACAATGTCCTCAAAATGATGAAATTTAGTTTGTATTCAATAAATACTCTTTACTACTACTTATAAACATTCTGGTTGTATTAAAAATATTTTAAATTTATAAGGTTTATATTTTAAAATAATTTCTTAAATTAGTGAGATTAGGCTTAGTTGTTGTTGTTTTTGTATTAAATTTTTTTGTAGGTATTTCCTTACCACTGTTTTGTTCATTAATGACTAGGTAGTAAAGGCACTTGGATTGTTGTTAAAGACAAGAATAAATTTGGAGGCAAAGAACTTGGAGAATAAAACTGCGTTGGACATGGCAGCCAATGTAGATATAAGGAATATATTGTTGTATGCTGGAGCAAAATCGAACTCACAAATCACCGATGATCCCACACTTGCACATAAACTTAGATCAAATACTACAATCAGACATAAAGTGACAACTTTTATATTTCGCATTAGAAGTAATATATTAAAGGAACAACGTAACACTTGGTTGATAGTTGCGACTCTTGTTGCAACAGCCACGTATCAATCAGTACTGAGTCCCCCTGGTGGAATTTATCAGGTTAGTGCTAGTGATGGCAATCACCTGAACAATAACATCACTTCCTCCAATTCTACTATATATACACCAACCAATGCCGGGAAATCAGTGTTGTCAGGACAATTATTTTTTCCGTTCTTAATTTTAAATTTAATTTCCTTTTTTTTTTCAATTATAGCAATAATTTTTATGATACCTAGAGGAATAATAGGTTATCTAGTGGCCACTCCAGTGGTCTGTTTTGCTATTAATTATTTATTTTCTTTGTTTACAATATCCCCTACAGTTGTCAATTCCCTGATTGTTCTCATCATTGTTTTTTCAATTTTTGTTGCCATGTGGAGTGAACTTTTGTTAAAAATTTACGATGATCTTAAGCCCGTAATTGTTAAGAAATTGAATAGATGATAGTTAAAGAAATATTGTGGCAATAGGAGAAACATCAATCATTGTTATGATCAAGAGATAGATAAATGGTGTACGCTCCCTAATGATATCTGCAACTCAGACTGCTGCCCAAATTTACAGACAATATCGCAACGTCCATTTGCAGTTTTCATTGTTATTGTTTCTTGTTAACTTTAGATAGTTGTGAGTGATTCCATGTATTAAATATTTTAGACATATAGCTTGCTTTCTATTCAATGCATGTGTATTATTAATTGTTGTTTGGAAGAAAAGTGACTATTCAACATCATGTGTGAATTTAATATTCTTTTGCAAAGTATAATACTAGTCTGGTTGAAATTTCTTTTGTATGCTTTTTTTTTTTATATAGGTTGCTATTTTGACACTGCAATTCTACACTACACCGTATAAATACTATTCACTTAGTATATTACAATAATTATTTAAATATTTTTCATCTCTTTCTTTGTCTCATGTGGCTAGACAACATTTTCTCTCTCTTTATAAGACCTACATACTCAATCACCTTTTTCTTCTTTCTTCTTTCCACGCCTTCTTCTTCTTTTCATGTATTCTTTCTAACTTATCCAATGATATTAATCTTCTTTTGAATCATATTTTCAATTGTTTATAATGAAAGATGAATAAAGAAGAAATGGTAACAGGGGAAAGTAAAGAGAGAGAGAGAGTATACGGTGTAGTGTAAAAGTGGGTATCATAATATATTTTTGTTTTTTTTTAAGCAAGACATATATATAATATATTAGATAAGAGAACTATGGGTTCTCAACCAGATTACACGAAAGGCACGAGAAAATTTTGGCAAAAGAAAAATTATTAACCAATTTAACTTACGAAAGATAACACAAAGGATATTTGGTAAACTCGTAAAAATTACAATTGGAATGAGTAATTTCACCCAAAAAAATCACTCCATAACATTGTCTTGATGTTACAAACATCGTTTCGAAAAATGGCATTGTTTCTGAGAATCCAAAGGTTCCAAGTTAGAAGGTATCATTGACGAAGACAGTGATGATAATTTCAAAGAGGTTACAACTAAAGCTCAAAAGAAAAAAAGTATAAAGAAGATTAAAGCCAAGGAAGGTTCAGTCACCAGAGCAAAAAGCTGGTATTGAAATTTCCTCCTCATGAAGTGCCTTTATTGGAACATAAGGGGCATTGCTAACTCCCCATCAAAGTTAGCCCTTAAGGATATGCTTTCTTCCCATAAACCGGATTTTTGTATTATTGTTGAACCGTGGATGTCTCATCTCCACTTCCCTCCCACCTTCTGGAATAAGCTCCAATTGAAGCTGTTTGCTGTAAATAATAGAAATCCTCTTCTTCCCTACATTTGGTGTATCTGCAATCACAACTATGACCCTCAAATCCATTGTATGTCCAGCCAACATGTTGCCTTCACCTTCCAAGTTGATCGCAAAATCTACGGTATTGCCACAGTGTATGCCTCTACTAATCATATTAACAGAAGAGCCCTTTGGGAAGAGTTAACCAAAGTCAATTCCGGAAATATGTCTTGGTGTTTTATAGGAGATTACAATGCCATATTGGGTGCTCATGAGCATAGAGGATCATGTACTCCATCTAGAACCCCCATGAAGGATTTCAAAAGCTGGTCAGATAACAATAACTTGTTGGAAGTCCCCTCTAAAGGATGTTTTTTCACGTGGTACAACGGCCGTAATGGTTTAGCTTCGATTGAGAGGAAGCTGGACAGGATCTTTTGTAATTCTGATCGGTGTAATTTTTGTTTCTCCTTGCAGGCTACTTTCCTCCCTCATTTTCAATCGGATCACCACCCTATTCTTCTTGAGTGCTCTTTCAATCAGATCAAATTTAAATTCCAATTCAGGTTTCATAGTATGTGGAGTTTGCATGATTCCTATTGGTCGCGACTTTACGTGTCTATAAATCTGATAACTGCAAGTGCACAGTCGTGTCGTGTAGTTTTAAAAGATATCAAATCCACAGGGACTATGAATCGATCTACCGTTATCTAAGGTTACTATGTAAAGCTAGGAGTACTAAAATTTCGATTGTTCCTAAGGGAAAGTGATTGTGAGAAAATAAAGAATAATAATAAAAGATAGGTATCAGTATGTATTTCGTTTAACTACAGGTAATCCGAAGGTCCATTGGCTTTTGCATAATTAAATTAAAAATCTTTACTAATTCAATTGATTAAAAATCCTCGTCTCAAACTTTCGCTCTGTTGAGTCAGACTACTATCCTAATCCTAATGTACGCTTTCGCCATCCCATTAGATTTTAGAAGAGCTTTTTGGAAACAATGTAATTAATAAAATGCCTATTTTACGAGGTTGTTATCTATTTAAATCTCCTAATCTCAAACTTTCGCTCTGTTGACTCGGAACATGCTAATATCCCTAACGTACGCTTCCGCCATCCCGCTCGAGTGTAAAAACAATTTTTGAAAATAAATAAGTCCCAATTAGTTTTAATACGCTTTCGCCATCCTTAAAACTAATGTCCTATGTCTACTA
Source organism: Vicia villosa (assembly GCF_029867415.1). Taxonomy (NCBI): domain Eukaryota; kingdom Viridiplantae; phylum Streptophyta; class Magnoliopsida; order Fabales; family Fabaceae; genus Vicia; species Vicia villosa. Next base: position 43,889,337 of record NC_081186.1, on the reverse strand, counting down.
TCCAGTTAAAGATCTCAAACTTTCGCTCTATTGATTTTAACCTTTGACCGTCCTAATCCCTCAAACTTTCGCTCTATTGGTTTTAAGACTTACTAATTAAACTAGACATATGAACCAAAAATAAGTGATAATTAATAAAACATAATTTAAGCCAATTTATTTCGGATCCCTACGGTTAACTTACTTTACATACCGACACCTTTAGTATTTTAGCCAGACATATTAATACGATTAAACATACATATATTGGTTCGGTTCATAATAATACGCATATTAAATGGCATATAATATATCATGCAGATAAATAATATAAATAAGGCGGTAAATAAAAAACCTGAATTAAAATAAATCTGGATTGAATTGAATCTTGAAGTATCGAACTTCCACCACAGGTTGGCTGGATCGTTCTTCGGAATTTAAATGGCAGAAAATAAAAACAAGGAAAATAAAGCGATAAATCTAACGTAAGGCTAGATCTATGAAAAGTTCACAACAATTTCCAGTGTAGAAATCGTTGTGAGAAAATAGACGGTTAAATGAAAACAGAATAAGGAAAAGCAGTTCGCGGTACAATTTCGGCAGCACTTCGTTGGCAGGAAATCGGACAGATTGAAGTGAGATAGCAGGTCCTATTTATAGGAGGGGATTTGCAGTTGCTTTGCGTGAAAAGAGGAGATTCTGCAGACTTGGACGTGGAGACGTGCGTCTCCTATTCTTCAGGAAGACTTGAGACGTGCGTCTCAAGTGGAGAGGATTTAGGGAGGTGGAGACGTGCGTCTCCCTTTTTGCTGAGGTGGCAGAGACGTGCGTCTCTGCTTACTAGTGTGGCCTGGGTTGCTTTCCTTCGTGGGCTGGATTGCTCTTTTGGGCCTTTTTGGGTCCTAATTGCACCCTTCTTTCATTACAGCACCTCTTTTCGTCTTTTAAGCATAAATATTGGTCATTTAAGCTCGATTTTCTTTCCTTTTCGCAAATAGTCGTAATTGAAGTGTAAAACCTGAAACAAAGCAAATACACGCGTAATATCATAATAAATTGACATAATAAATGGAAAATGCTATAAATATCTATGGATTTTAGGCTAAATATACGATATAAAATCGTGTTATCAAATTCCCCCAGACTTGAACCTTTGCTTGTCCTCAAGCAAGATAAGAAGATAAAGATAAATGAAACACACTTCCACCACGTCGTTCAGTCATACTTAGCTACATAGTGTTCTTATTCGGAAGTAACGAATCTTAGCAATAAACCTATAGTAACAACACTAAACAACTCCCAGTATGCATACCAATCCGAATCATGCCATTATAGCTCGACCTATTTGACTTGTCATCATGTTTCACCCTTTTCATTCGCGCGCAATCACATTAAGCCCATTATCTTGACACGCACATAGCAGAGTAGTCGGTTAGTGACTATGATCCTTCTCATGGAGTTCTGGCACAATATGTGGTATACTCCTTAGCATTCACTTGTAGATTGTGGGGAATCGGACAATAGTCCTTCCTACCAAGTTCATTACCAGATGACTTCTGAACCAATCGACAGTGAGTTTTTAAATTCTTTGTATATGAGATTTGCGACCGTTAGGTTAAATGATCTTGTGAGGATCACCTTACTTAGTAGGCACATTTCTTCTTATAGTTGAACACATAATTATTATGAGGATCATACACTTATATTCATCGACTCTCTGCGTAGTTTGTATCTAAGACGGTGCCGACTGCTAGAATAAACTACTAAGGGTTATTTCAAAACTTAAAGTCGATGGTTTTGGTATAACGGGTATTCAAATCGGTTATGTATACTCGGGGGTTTTAGAGTGTTGCGACAATAAGGATATTGATTAATTCAGTTTCGGTGCGTTGAGTGATTGAGTAGCTTCGTATTTCTTGAACGTGTGGGGTTTGCGTTTATCGTTTAGGAGCAAAATAAAATTTTTTTATTATGGCTCAAGAAAATGGAAGAAATTGAAATAACTACGGAATTATACATATAAGACTTAAATTCCATAAATATTCTTTATTGAATTAGAAAAACATTACAAGGAAGGGAAATAACTGAAGGGAAAAATAAAACTAAAGGAAATAGGAAATAGAAATAATACGACTCCCCCAGACTTAGATGATGCAATGTCCTCAGTGCATAAGAACTACTCCTCATTGTTGCGGTTTCGAGAACTGCTCGCGCCTCTTGTACGAACACGGCGACGTCTATCAGGAGAGTCATTAACACGAATGTCAAGATCATGCAAATATGTGGCAATTTCAGCGTATTGACTTTCGTTCCTAATAGCATAGTCACGGTGCTCCTGTTGCATCTCTCGGATGAGCCTAATTGTTTCAGTTTGGTTTGTCTGCATAGCTTGAACGAGTTGATCTTGGCGTTGAATAGCAGCATACATGGCTTCAAGAGTGATAGGCGGAGGGTTGTTTTGAGGAGGTTGATTGTCATCAGCTTGTCCTTGGTTGAGCTCTTCTTCATTTGCATCCACAGGTTCATTAGGATGATCAGGTTGGTTATCTTGAGGATTGTCTTCAATAAGCCTCCAACGCTGAACATAACGGATGTTGATTCTTTCAGGACATGGAAGGATGACATAAGGAATCAGAACTTTGTTGACGACCAAGGTGTATCGGCCATCATGGCGTGGTGAAACCAAGTGGGAGTCACGGCAATAGGTGAGGTCAAGTGATTGAGCAGGCATCATGAGATGAGAGAGTGAAAGGAGCTCATCACCAAGACCTAAAGCACAGGCCAAGGAAGTAATAATTCCGCCAAACAAAAAGGGATTTGTAGCGGGGGCGTTGACACAGCCTTGGATGTGTTGGAGCATAAACGGTGCGGCATTGAAACGGATGTTGTTTAGCGCACAGTAAAGGAAGAATAGTTCATGTTGATTTACCTTGTGGTTGTTGGATCGCGCAAAAATAGTATGCCCCAAAACACGTTGAAAATAACGTATAGCGGGGTTTTGAATGTGAGAAGCATGTAGGGCCCTCCAACCAGTTTGAACTTCGCCAGTGAGGTTAAACCATAGGTCGAAGGCATGTTGTTCCCATGAACGACCATTGAGTTCTTGAAAGATATTGCGGAGAGCATTCGGTGATGTATTGAAATTCAAGTACGTAGCCACAACTTCTTGATCCAGTGTATATTCACGGTTGAACATCCTAAATTGGATGCTACCGGTTGAGAGTGGTTGATCAGAAGGAGTGTCGTAACTGAAAGAACTCAAGAATTCTAAGACGAGCGGCTCATAAGTGGGTACGAGTTCGGTACAGAGATGGTGTAGGCTAGATTTAGTGAGTAAACGGGTAACACCATCAATGAGGCCTAGAGTTTCTAGACATTCGGTGTTCACAAATTTTGTGGGAACAACCGAACGTTCGTAGAAAGCGAGGTATTTGGTTCTTTGAGCATCATTGTCGTCTTCGCGGAATATAATATTGTTAAGGTTAGGGGGTGGTCTCTCAGGACGCACACTACGGATGATTGAACGTGGAGGCATGATGAGTTTGAAGATGAAAAATAGAGATGGTAGTAGAATGGTAGAAAAGAAATGGTATGAAGGTTGTGAAGAATAAGAGTGGTGGTGGTGTGGTTTTATAGTGAGGTTTGAAAATGGTGTGGTAAATGGAGAATTAATATGGATTAATGGTGGTGTTTGAATTTTGAATAGAATAGAGAAATGGGAAATGAATGGAGTTTAAGAGGGGAATGATGGAGGATGAATGAGGTTTATGGGGTTTAAATGGAATAAATAGGGGGAGAATGAGGAGAATGAATTTTGAAATTCAAATTCAAAATTCAAGAGGGAGAGAAGTGTGGTCTGCGTGGTCAAATGCAGACTGCTAGCCTTGGGAGACGTGCGTCTCAGGCAGTCAGTCTGCTGGGGCAGAGCATGGAGACGTGCGTCTCCTGTCCCAAGAATGGCATCTGCTGGTCCCACACAGATGGAGACGGTCGTCTCCTGTGGCAGGCAAGTGGGCACGCATGCAGGTGACCAGACAGTGCTGACAGATACCATTAACAGCAAAAAGTGTCCATCAGTTCAGAACAATGTCTTATTTTAATACTATTAACAGCAAAGAGTGATAGCCAGGCAAATATATATAGCAGTTAATAGCAGTGTATTATAACACAACAGCAGTAGTGAATAAAATATTGCATTTTAAAATTAAATCAGTACTGAGTGTTAACAATAGCAGAATGGAAAAGTGCAGAAAAAAATGAAAATCTAAACTAGAAATAGAAATTGCTAAAACTAGAAATAAAAATCTAATAATCTAATACGGTAACATCTAGCCACGTCTATTGTTGTTTTGATTAGACTGAATGTGTTTGAAAACTTCGTCGAACTGAGCATTGACGGTGTCGATGAAATCGAAGAAATGCATTTGCAAAGTGTGAAGCTCGTTGCGCACATGTTGTACATCTTGTTGTAGTGCATTGATTGCTTGTTCGTGCGTGTTCAGATTGGGCATCCTTTGATTTACCGATGCGGTGGACGTAGCGGGTTTTTGTGGCTCGAGTTCGACATCAGTCATGTCAACAGTGTATTCATCAGCAGAATCTTCAGAAGGTGTCTCAGGCTCGTACTCGGGTATAGGCTCGTCTTCTGATAAAGGTTCATATTCAGGAATGGGTTCATCAACAGGAAGAGGTTCATAATAACCAGGTGGTGTTTCAGGTTCAGATTCGGATGCAGGCATTTCCTCATCAACATGTTCATAAGCTTGAGGAGTTTCAGGTGAGGGCTCTCTCTCAGGAATCTGACCATAGTAAAGCCAGTTGGCAGGGTTGTGCACACTTGTCCTAGGATTCGGTAAGGTGAACTGATACCAAACTTTGTTATCAATGAGCAATTCAAACCGATGAGGTCCAAGATTACCGATGATACCTCGATTAAAGCAGAAATTGATGTCCATAGAGGTATGGGTACCAAAAGGTGTCAATCTAAGCAAAGGTACTCTCATTCCTATGGCATTAGCAATCATAGTGACGAATCCGCCAATCCTAATGGGTGAAACTTCGTCTTGCGTGATGCGCTCGAAGTTTGTTAGCATGAATGCGATGGCATTGACCGGGCGATTCTGAGAGGAGCAGAACATGATGAATAACTCTTCTCTAGTAACTTCAGTGACATTATCAGGCTTTCCAAAAATGTAGTGAGCAAGGATTTTGTGAAAGTAGCGGAAAGCAGGATTGTGGATGTTCTCAGAGTGAAATTCATTCTCTTCAGGGTTATCATTTCCAGTGATTTTCCCCCAGAATTTTTCCAGCTCCCAGTATGGAAGGTTTTCTTCAGCTACTTTGGCATATGCATCGGGTCCATGAGGTAGTTCTAACATTTTAGCAAAGTCTCCCATGCAAAAGTTAAATTCCATTCCAAAGAGTCGAAAAAGGATGACTCCTTTCTTCAGTCCTTGTCCACTGTTTGGAAGATAGGTCAGTGAGCTCAAAAATTCCAAAGTGAGTTTCCGGTAGGTATTAAACTTGCGGAACAAGTGGTAACCAGTCCAACCGACTTGGTTAAGCAGGTGCAAAACGCTTTCTTGGATGCCAAGTCGTATCATAGTCGATTGGTCAGGGTAGCAAGTCAGATCTATTTGTCTTTCAGCCAGCTTGTTGAATCTTGCTTCTTGTCCTCTACCACGGAACACAACTTCCATATTATCAACTCCTTCCATCGTAGTTAGTAGTTAATTGAAAAACCTAGAAGTTGAAAATATTAGGATAAGTTAGAATTAGGCTAGTGTTTATTTAAAATAAAATAAAAAGTTAAAATTAAGCTTAGGTAACAAGTTATAATAATAATAAATATAATTATAACGGAAATATTTTCTCAAATCAAGATAGTAATTATAATTATAATAATTATTATAAGATGTATGAAAAATCAAAAATGATTAAAATAAAAATTAGAAATAGAATAAAGTTTTAAAAATGAAAAATAAAAATAAAAAATTAGAAAAATTAAAGTTTTAAATAAAAAAAATAGAAGAATAAATAAGTGTGGGTTGTCTCCCACCAAGCGCTTTGTTTAATGTCGTAAGCTCGACGATTTAAAAATAGAAAACTATTTTTTCGAAAGAGCGGGCAGTTCGTCAAGTTTAAAAACTTCGATGTTTTCATCGTATTCGAGATGATGGTAATACTTAAGACGTTGCCCATTTACGACAAAAGGTTTGACGGTTTCTCCTTTGATTTCTATCGCTCCACTTGGAAATATGTTAGTTATTTCGAAAGGGCCAGACCATCTAGATCGTAACTTACCAGGAAATAATTTTAGTCTAGAATTAAATAAGAGCACTTTATCGCCTATGCTAAAATTTTTCCTAGATATACGCTTGTCGTGCCATTTTTTCGTTCGCTCTTTATAGATTTTGGCGTTTTCGTAAGCGTCTTGTCTAAGTTCTTCTAATTCGTTTATGTCTAGAAGTCGTTTCTCACCAGCGGCAGTGTAGTTTAGGTTTAAGTTCTTAATGGCCCAATAGGCTTTATGTTCTAACTCTACTGGTAGGTGGCATGATTTTCCATAAACGAGTTTGAATGGGGTAGTTCCTATTGGAGTTTTGAAAGCTGTTCTATAAGCCCATAAAGCTTCATTTAGCTTGGTTGACCAATCTTTCCTAGATATAGCAACAGTTTTCTCCAATATTTGTTTTATTTCGCGGTTAGATACTTCTACTTGACCGCTTGTTTGTGGATGGTATGGTGTGGCTATTCGATGATTTACTCCATATTTTCGAAGGAGTTTCTCAAGTATTCTTGAAATGAAATGGGAACCACCATCGCTAATTACCAATCTTGGCACACCGAACCTAGGAAAGATGACGTTTTTGAAAAGTTTAATAACTACTCGTGTATCGTTCGTAGGGGAAGCAATAGCATCTATCCATTTTGAAACGTAATCGACGGCTACGAGTATATATTGATTTCCAAACGATGACGGAAACGGTCCCATGAAGTCTATTCCCCAGACGTCAAATATTTCTACTTCTAGAATGCCTTTTTGAGGCATTTCATCGCGTCTTGAAATGTTTCCAGTTCGTTGGCATCTATCACAGCTTAGTACAGCAAAATGGACGTCTTTCCACAGGTTGGGCCAGAAAAGTCCGGATTGAAGGATTTTGGCGCAGGTTCTAGATGTGCTATGGTGTCCTCCACACGGTGCAGAATGACAATGTGTTATTATGCTTCTTATCTCTTCCTCGGGTACACAACGTCTAAAGATTCCATCGGGGCCTCTTTTGAAAAGGAGTGGGTCGTCCCAATAGTAATGTTTTAGGTCATGGAAGAATTTCTTCTTCTGTTGGTAGCTTAGATCAGGAGGAAGCACACCAGCAGCTAGGTAATTTACGAAATCTGCATACCAAGGTGCGTCAGATCGGGCTAAAGCTATTTCAGCTAATTTCTCGGTTTCAGAGTTTGGACGGTATGGTTCGAATTCATTTGCTTCTAATTGGGCGATGAGTCTTTCATAAGGGAAATCATCGTCAATTGGTACTTGTTCGGGTTTCAGATTTTCCAATCGAGAGAGGTGATCTGCTACGACATTTTCAGTGCCTTTCTTATCTTTAATTTCCAGGTCGAATTCTTGCAGTAACAAGATCCATCTCAAAAGTCTTGGTTTAGCGTCCTTTTTGGTTAGGAGGTACCTAATGGCGGCGTGGTCAGTGTATATGATTATTTTGGCTCCTACCAGGTAAGAACGGAATTTGTCTAATGCGAATACGACAGCTAATAATTCTTTTTCTGTCGTGGCATAATTCATCTGAGCTTCGTCTAGGGTTCTACTCGCATAATATATGACATGTAGTTTCTTATCCTTTCTTTGTCCTAGAACGGCTCCTACAGCATAATCACTTGCGTCACACATTATTTCGAAAGGCTCATTCCAGTCGGGAGGTTGCATGATTTGTGCAGAGATCAATGCTTGTTTAAGCGTTTGAAATGCTTCAGTGCATTTATCGGTGAAAATAAATTCGGCATCTTTCATGAGTAGTTCAGTTAAGGGTTTGGTTATTTTAGAGAAATCCTTAATGAAGCGTCGGTAAAAACCAGCATGTCCCAGAAAACTTCTTATTTCTCTAACGGTTTTGGGAGGTTGAAGGTTTTCAATAATTTCGATTTTTGCTTTATCAACTTCGATTCCTCTATCGGATACGATGTGTCCAAGTACAATTCCTTGTCGAACCATGAAATGGCATTTTTCCCAATTAAGGACTAGGTTTACGCTTACGCATCGTCTAAGCACCATTTCAAGGTTTTCTAAACATGTTTCAAAACTTCCTCCACAGACAGAGAAGTCGTCCATAAAGACCTCCATTATTCCATCTAGGAAGTCGGCAAATATTGCCATCATGCATCTTTGGAAGGTCGCGGGTGCATTGCAGAGTCCAAAAGGCATTCGTCTATAAGCGAATGTACCATAAGGACGGGTGAATGTGGTCTTCTCTTGGTCGTCAGGGTGGATAGGAATTTGGAAAAATCCGGAGTATCCATCCAGATAACAAAAATGTGAGTGTTTAGCTAAGCGTTCGAGCATTTGATCTATGAAAGGTAAAGGGAAATGGTCTTTTCGGGTAGCTTTATTTAGCTTCCTATAGTCAATGCACATTCTCCATCCAGTTTGGGTACGTTGTGCTACAGATTCTCCTTTTGCGTTAGTGATTACAGTGACTCCTCCTTTCTTTGGTACGACGTGAACGGGGCTAACCCATTTACTATCGGATATAGGATATATTATTCCAGCTTCTAGCAGTTTTTGGATTTCCTTTTTAACCACATCGCTCATAATAGGATTTATTCGCCTTTGATGTTCCCTAGAGGTTTTACTATCGTCTTCGAGCATAATGCGGTGCATACACAGAGAAGGGCTTATACCTTTCAGATCTGATATGTTGTATCCTAAAGCGGTAGGGTATTTTCTTAGGACATTAAGTAATTTTTCAGTCTCGGTTCGTCCTAAGTTGGCGTTCACTATAACTGGTCGGTTTAGTTCTTCGTCTAGAAATTCGTATCTAAGATCGGTAGGGAGTGTCTTCAGCTCTATAGCAGGTTTCTTAGGTCCAGGTATAGGATCAGGGGTTAAAGCTAAGCATTCACTCAGGTGGTTATCTTGATATTCCTCACGCCAGTTGTCATCTTCAAAAATTGGCGGCATAGGAATTCTTAGGGTTTCAGTTTCCTTATTTGGTTCGGATTTTATTTCCTTGACACACTCGTCGATTATGTCAGCAGAGCAACATGTGTCAATTATAGAAGGTGCTTTTAGGAATTGGGAAAGGATAAATTCTATTTTCTCTTCTCCTACTTCGAAAGTAAGCTTTCCTCGCTTTACATCTATAATTGCACCAGCGGTTGCTAAAAATGGTCTTCCTAAAATGATCGGGATGACGCACCTTCTTTGACTTGAAGAATGATTTCTGACTTCTCACCATGTGCCACTGCTTGGAGGATTTCAGCTTGAGGAGATTCCCTCGATTCACCATGTTGGGGATGAGAAATCCAAATAAGGAACTTTGATTAAGGAAGTAGGACAACTCCTAGGAGAAATAAACTCCAATACTTGAGGAATGGAACAAACTCTCAGGAGAAATAAACTCCGTGCTTGGGGAGAGACCAAGGTTCCAGGAGAAATGAACTCCTATGATTAGGGAGAGGCCAATAAAGCTCCGAGGATCGTGCTCCAAGTTTCATGACCCATGAAGGAAATTGCCCTAGTGGATCCTTGGAGAGATTTGTCAAATCTCGACGTAACTGCCCCAGATTGGTAGAATTTGAGAGAGGTTAAACCTCGATTCAATTGCCCCTGATTAGTTGAATTTGAGAGATATACCTCGACTTGATTGCCCCAGATTGATCAAAGCTTGAAGAGATTTATTGACATGATTGCCCCCAGATATGCTGAATTTGAGAGATCAAACCTCGATTCAATTGCCCCTGATTAGGTACATCTTACTGGAATCCTCAAGCTTTCTTTGTTTTGAAGTCAAACAAACGTGGAAACAACTTTACCACGCTCAACGGAGTCTTCAAACTCTTCCCCTCAGAGTAATCAAAGAACACCTCAATTGTTCATGCCCAACGAAGTTCTTTGGATAACTTGCCCCTTGATGGTCAACATTTGGAATGATTAGCTTTTACTCCTCGGAGTTCTCAAGTCTTGTTGCGTTGACATGATCAAGTTACTCACTGATTCTCATCATGGTAACTTCCTTGATGTTAAGCACGTATTTTGTATGCAAAAGAATGTTAATTCTAAGAATGATAATTCTAATGCAAAGCCTATGTTAGTCTTGAAGTTGTAAAACCTTTTTATGAAGTGAGGTTGCGACCTTTTGTGACCGAATCACTAGTTGACACAACCTCGATTTTTGCATATAGAGGACAAAGCAAACATACGATACCAACATGGATATGGGTTTCACTTCATTGGGAGTCAGTTAAACGCTATCTCATCGGAGTGCGCTCTTCGGAATAAACCCTACTTCAATTAGGACTTTTAAGGGTTGTAATTTGGCCAGGTTCACGGTTTTTAGAAAACAACGGATTTTCAGGCTCAAAATTATTTGTACCCACCCCTTCGTGATGTTCTCCATTCCTAGGTTCAATTAACTCGACATGAGTGTTCATTCCTCACGAGGAATTTGGAATGGTTGAGGAGTCAATGAGGTTTTTTTTTGGACATGGCAGTCACTTCATCTTGCATTTTTGGTGTCTGATCACACGACTTTGTTCTTTTGATAAGGATTTTTATTTTGTAATCCTTATTTTTCGCTTCTGCTTTCCCTAACTTTTGCCTGGACAAATTCTCTTGAATTTTATTTTGGAGTCCAGCGGGATGCCCTAACTTTTGCCTAAGTCACTTATTTCAAGTTTTTGACTTAGCGGGCTTTCTTTTTTTTATTCACTTTTTGAACAAGTCGTGTGATCTTGCGTTGCTCTCGATTTGTTTGAAATATTGTGACTGCCTCATTCTTTGATTGATGAGGGATAACCATTGCGGTATTATCATCTTTTGACCTCTTGATGGAATAAGGATAATCATTGCGGTTTTGAAATTCCTCAACCTTTTGAAGGATAACCATTGTTGTATCCTTAGATTCATACCCTTTTGGTGAGTTTTGAACACTCAATCAAGTTAAATGAACACTACCCTGCCCCAAGGTTAAAATAAGGGTTTTTATGATTAGAAAAAGAAACTCCTTCTCCAAGGCTCAAAGGGGTTAACGAGGGTCTATCTCCCTTATATCTCCGGTGTTTGGGGATTTGAAACAATGCCTGTACATCCTCAGTAGGGTTTTTATTCGAAAACACATGATTAGAGATTTTTGCATTTTTATCTTTCATCATTCTCCCTCAGCTTTTTGCATAAGCAAGCAATTAGTAAAGTTGGTATCGTAATGCCAAAACATTTTATGAGTGATAACGAATGGATTACTTCAAGACAAACATAGACAATGTATTATGATTTTCATTCAGAAATTAACAAGTTTTTACATGCTATTGATGCTTAAGCACACAAATGAAAAATTACAATGAGAATGCAGTAAGAAACTAAATGGGTGTCGTTGTTGAGGAGACTTGACTCCGTCTGGACTTGTTGAGCTTGAATACTTTCTGCAGTTCCTTCCAAACACTTCAGATTACTTCAAAAGAGAACTCCAACAAAGTCACCCAAGAGTTGTAAACTTTTGCCTCGCTTTAGGGATTCGAGTAATGCGAATGATGCAATGCTCAAGATAAGAGTACGTCTTGCTTATCCCTCGTGCGGGAGCCCCAAGCATAGTTGCTAGAGTAGTAATCGCCATCATAAATGGAAATAATCTTGTATGGTCATCAAACTCAAGAGAGCTACTTGTGGTGAAGAATACCCAATACTAGAATCTTAACCAATTGTGATTCCAACAAACGAGGAGACGAATGAGCACAAGGCAAAAGAATCACATCAATTTGCTTCTCGTATTCTTCTCGTCTCTGTTAACTAGCAAAGCCACTGAGAAGGAGATCCTGAGAAAAGGCAACTGATATATGAAGTAGAACCTTGAGAATGAGAATCATTGTGAAGAACACTCTTGATTATCACACGGAAGAAGATTCTGACGGATTCACATAGGAATTTGTAATGCTTTTAGGGATTCGAGCAATGCAAATGGCGCAATGCTCAAGATAAGAGTATGTCTTGCTTATCCCTCGTGCGGGAGCCCCAAGCATAGTCGTTAGAGTAGTAATTGCCATCCTAAATGGAAGAACCTTGCAAGTTCATCAAACTTGGAAAAGCAATCTGTTGTAAGGAAAGACCAAAACATCAACTGAAACACCAATCTCCACGGATACAACTGAGCACAAGAACCTTGAGAATGAGAGATGCTTCTACATAACATCTTGATTACTACTTGAAAGAGATTCTGACAAAGTTGCTCGAGAAATTGTGGTGTTTTTATTATTATTATACCGACGAGTTCAAGGAAGCAGCTTTCTACAAAACAGGAAATACTTGAAATGAGAACACAGAAAGGAAATGATGATTGCCATAGTTGAGGAGACTTGACTCCTTCTGGGCTTATTTCTTTTTGTGACACTTCATGGAATACGGACATTCACTTGGGCACGGGCATTCCGTTCACCCACATGTTTCCTCCTTGAAGGGTTATATGTCTCTCGTCGATCAACTGTTGCACCTTGGCTTTGAAAGCGTTGCAGTCCTCTGTTGAGTGCCCTGCTGATCCAGCGTGGTACCCACATTGCACATTAGGATCATGCCCAGGTGGAAACGGGCGTGGGGGAGGTTTCAGAGATTTGGGGACCACCAATGAGCTTTGCACTAGATATGGCAGAAGTTTAGTGTATGTCATAGGAATCTGGTCCAGAGGAGCATTTCTTCGTCCCAAATTACTTCTAGGTGGGTATTCATTCAGATGACCTTGTTGATGATTCTGTTCAGGTGTCTTCTCCCTTTGATTTGGTTGTGAAACAATCGGAGACTGATGAAGTGGGAAACCTGGAACCCAAGATGGTGCATTTGAAGTAGATCCGACATAGAAGCATGAATCAACCTTTCTTTCCACCACGTGTGGAACCCTGTTTCCTTGAACAATCATACCCTCGGGGGTGAACAAAATCACTTTTGAATCAATGAGATCTTGAACTTGATGTTTCATCGCCTTACAATTCTCAATGTCATGGCCAGGTGCCCCAGAATGGAACTCGCATCGAGCATTGACATCAAAGTTGGGAGGAAGCTTTTCAGGCGTAGCCAAATCTTGTAGCTCAACCAACTGAAGCTCCAGCAAACGGGGAAGCAACTGAGCGTAAGGCATCGGGATAGGATTGAGAATTCTCTGAGGTATCTTAGGCTTTTTCCCACACATTTGGCCTCCTTGAAGAACAGATTGGCATGGAGGTAATGGCACATGGAGTTGAGGAGGAACTTCCTGAGGTATTCCATGAGTGGGAAGGGATCCTACTGAAGAGAAAGGATCAACAACTTCTGTTGCAGCAGTAGGAACAACATCCCCTTCCTTTCTTAGTACTGTTTTTAGAATTTCCATAACCAAGCTTAACTGAGTCTTCAACTGACTATTCTCTTCTTTTAGTGCATCCTGATTATGGACCAAGTCTTGCATCTCCAACATAAGATGACCCATTTGTTCCCTCATCTCATCCATTTCCTCACGGAGTTGTTCCATAGTTGATCTTGGAGTTGTGGCGGTGAGAAGTCAAATCTGTTGTTGATCTTGAAATCTGAATAGAAATGGTCCCATAAGTCTTTGAAAGAACCATGAAATGCATGATAGTATGAATGCATGTTTCATTTATGAGAGATCCTAAAGTCTTTTCATACACTTTCATTTTCTTTTCTTTTTCGTTCTTTTTTTGTTTTTTCTATTTCCTTTTCTTTTACATATCTTTTCTTTTCTTTTCTCTTTTTTTTTTGGAAATAGACTTTAGGATCTTTCATAAATGGAGTGGACAAAGCAATGATGTTATGTAATGCAAAAGCATGGGATCAACGGTCCATATAATCTTAGTAACCACTGTACAATCCTCTGGATAACTGATACAGGTCAAATGTCACAGGATCAAAGGTCCGACACCTTTTTGAATACCAGGAAAACCAATAGTCACCAACAGAACAGAATAGTCACCAACGGTACCTGTCATGTATATCCCTCCCCACTCACGGGTGTAGTCTAGGTCAGGGTAAGGTCAAAATGGCAACCAGCGTTATCAGTCCTCCTGAGGCACCAATGTTGTTGCATCTACATGCCAACAATGATACCCCATTTGGACCTCGACTGGGCGTGGGTCTCATGATCGCACTAGACAAGACCTGACATCTCATCGGCGTCATGACTATCCACTCTATCCTAGGTATCCTATGTGTCAACTCTGGCCTGGGTATTGGGCCTTTTACCTCAAATCAGAAACATCCCATCCCAACAGACAGCAGAACAGTAATCCACAGTATAGGAAAATAAAATGTGAAGCATAAAGAAATAAAGCAATAAAGCAATAAAATAATAAAGCAATAAATCAATAAGTAAACACCCAAAGAAAAGAAAACAAACATAAGCTAGCATCGACTTGCTAAGAATGGACCAGCACAGGTCTATCACATCCCCAGCAGAGTCGCCAGCTGTCGCACGCTCGCGAAAATGAACAGAGTCGCCACCAATATATTTATCCCAAGGAGGGAATGGAATATCAGAAAACCTAACAAAGGAAGGAACAGGGTCTTGCGACCAGAGAATCAAGGTACGGGAGTCGGTTACGCAAGGGGAAGGTATTAGCACCCCTCGCGCCCATCGTACTCGATGGTATCCACCTATGTTTGTTTCTATCTAAAGGGTGTGTACTATGTCTATGTCTAAATGCGAAATGAATGCAAAATGTAGGGAAAATAAAGAATTGTATGTTTTTTTGGTTTTTGTGTGGTGCTGTTTGAAGTTATAGGTTAGAATGAAAACGATGTTATGCTTATTGTTGGTAGTTTGAAGGCTGGGTTCAGTTTGAGTATGGTACCGGGACTGATTGAAACTGAATTTTGTGTTATGAAAAGCTATTAGTTGGTACTGAGTTGGTTATATGGTTCTGTTAATGAGGGCTGTTTATTGGGATAGCTGTTAGAAATTATTGTTAGCTTGCTGCTGAATATATGGATGAGAATAGAGTTGTTCTTTTTGTGATGCTGATTCAGTATGTTGCAGGTTTTTTTTGTTTAATTTTGGATGGAAAGGCAGCAGCTTGGAGCACATTGTATGGCTCAGTCTTGAATGCATGGCGGTGCGGTTTCGGTTGGCAAGTGAAGTGGCTGCAAGTATAGGCCTGAGAGTAAGATGAATACCTGTGATGCCCACAAGCAAGAGCTCTGACCAATGCCTTTATATTTCTCAAATTTCGGACTCTTTGTAACTGAATTTTTCTTTACTGCAATGGAAGGCTTAGATGTATAAATGTTGGGAATTTGATGTAATTTTTGGTAATGAATTATGACTCATGTAGTAGAATAGGACCTTTGGATATGGTGTGGAAAACAAATATTGTAATGGGGTATGGATTGGATATTTTTGTAATGGATATTGAATTTTTTGTGTAAGTTTGTAATGAATAATGATGTTGAATGAAACTTGAAAGGGTGTTGATGCTCTTGTAACTCTTGTGACCTCGATTATCCCTTTTCAATACGCAAAGCATTTCCCCTCTTTTGCTAGCCTTTGACCGATACCTTGCATCTTAAGAAAGTTTGGTTCACTCTTCTGTTGTTGCATTTGTAATTCGATCCCCCCATAACAATAAAGCTTTGAAGGAATCCTTGAAGAAGATAATAATTGAGCATAGGAGAATGCCTTAACACGAAGTCCAGTGAACTCAAAATGAAACAACAATCTCAGACACCAAGCATAAGTAACTCTAATCTCTCGATACCCACGGGAATATAGACCTTAGTCCTTCGACCTTGGTACATCTTGAGAGATAGTACCTCTGTATCCTTTGAATGAATGCGAGAGCCTCAAAGCAATATAGGAACCCTAATTCTTCAAGATCCTTGATCCCAATACCAATTTATTGATTAATGATGCATGATGAGTTAGATGACCTAATGGAAGGTATGTACATGAAATGCAAAGTCTAAGCCAGATGAAAGTAAAAGGGTAGGACAAATTTGGGGTATGACAACTGTCTTCTATTGAAAGAGACTGCCATTTGCCAACCCTTTTGAGAAATCCTTAAGCAGAACGAACTGTCTTCTGTGAAAGAGACTTCCATTCGTTAACCTGGCTTAGGAAAAAGTGAGCAAACTGTCTTCTGCTGAAAGAGACTGCCATTTGCTAACTTTGAATAAAGAATTCTTAAACGAACTGTCTTCATGAAGAAGAATGCCATTCGTTATCTCTAGGAGAACACACTGTCTTCTATTGAAAGAGACTGCCATTTGCCAACCCTTTTGAGAAATCCTTAAGAGGAACGAACTGTCTTCTGTGAAAGAGACTGCCATTTGTTAACCTGGCTTAGGAAAAAGTGAGCAAACTGTCTTCTGCTGAAAGAGACTGCCATTTGCTGACTTTGAATAAAGAATTCTTAAACGAACTGTCTTCATGAAGAAGACTGACATTCGTTGTCTCTAGGCGAACAAACTGTCTTCTATTGAAAGAGACTGCCATTTGCCAACCCTTTTGAGAAATCCTTAAGCAGAACGAACTGTCTTCAATGAAAGAGACTGCCATTCATTAACCTGGCTTAGGAAAAAGTGAGCAAACTGTCTTCTGCTGAAAGAGACTGCCATTTGCTGACTTTGATTAAAGAATTCTTAAACGAACCGTCTTCATGAAGAAGACTGCCATTCGTTATCTCTAGTGGAACAAACTGTCTTCTATTGAAAGAGACTGCCATTTGCCAACCCTTTTGAGAAATCCTTAAGCCGAACGAACTGTCTTTTATGAAAGAGATTGTCATTCGTTAACCTGGCTTAGGAAAAAGTGAGCAAACTGTCTTCTGCTGAAAGAGACTACCATTTGCTGACTTTGAATAAAGAATTCTTAAACGAACTGTCTTCATGAAGAAGACTGCCATTCGTTATCTATAGGGGAACAAACTGTCTTCTATTGAAAGAGACTGCCATTTGCCAACCGTTTTGAGAAATCCTTAAGCAGAACGAACTGTCCTCTGTGAAAGAGACTTCCATTCGTTAACCTGGCTTAGGAAAAAGTGAGCAAACTGTCTTCTGCTGAAAGAGACTGCCATTTGCTGACTTTGAATAAAGAATTCTTAAACGAACTGTCTTCATGAAGAAGAATGCCATTCGTTATCTCTAGGGGAACACACTGTCTTCTATTGAAAGAGACTGCCATTTGCCAACCCTTTTGAGAAATCCTTAAGCGGAACGAACTGTCTTCTGTGAAAGAGACTGCCATTCGTTAACCTGGCTTAGGAAAAAGTGAGCAAACTGTCTTCTGCTGAAAGAGACTGCCATTTGCTGACTTTGAATAAAGAATTCTTAAATGAACTATTTTCAAGAAGAAAACTGCCATTCGTTATCTCTGGTGGGGAGATTCGAAAGTGGACAAACTATCTTCCGGAGAAGATTGCCAACTATCGACCTGCTGAGAAAGTCCAAAAGTGGACAAACTATCTTCCGGAGAAGATTGCCATCTATCGACCTGTTGGGGATAACAACAGTAGTGAACAAACTATCTCTTTGAGGGAGATTACTGCTTGCTGACTTGCTGGGGAATCCTTGTGTATGAACCGTCATCGAAGAGGAAGGTTCTTTCACGTCTCGCAGGGGAAACTTGAGTAGATGCCTCAGTGACCCAGGCACGAACATGATCAAAGCCTATCTAGGCTATGCTAATTATGCAGTTATGATGTGTGCAGTATGCATGAATATTATGATGATTATAAAATGTAAAGTGAATGTGCAATAGAATTGTCGCGGATGTGAAATCCTGTGATACGACTTGAATTTTTGTTGATCAGAAAATGTCTTCTCCTTGGAATTTGTACTTTGCACTCTGTTGGGGATATCGGGTTACCAGTTGTCCGCTGTTAGAAGTGAGTGAAATGACTTGAAGTTGAAGATCCGTCATCGGGAGATGTTCGCAAAGCTACCTCATGGGGAAATTTGGGTTCCCGGAGTCTCAACCGTTTTCGGAGCAACTGTTTGCATTCTTCCTATTGTTTGTAAACCTTAGAAAGAAATTTCACCTTTATTTTTGCGAGTAAATAATTTTATTTTATGAAAACATTTGTTTCAAGAAAATGACTGTTAAACTTAAAATGTATTTTAAGAAACTGAATAAGACTCGATTGCAAAGAAAAGGCACATGGCTCAAATTATTATTTATGGAATGGTAATCAGCCAAATGCTTGATTCCATGGAGCATTTACAGAGTTGGAAATTGGTAATTTTCGGGAAAAGGACTACGATGAAACGTGACGACCGTTATATTTCCCTTCCACTCGGAATTGCGCTGTATTCGTTGCTTCGTAGAAGATGACCTACTGATGATGAATACTCCGCTATGGATTTTCTGAATGATCAAGTTTGTCCTAAACACAGTTATTTGCCATATGTCCCTAACTTTTGCGTAAACTACCCCTTTCGAGTTTTAAGTCTACCGGGATTGATTATATATTTTTTATGTCTCTAATTTTTGCCTGAATCGCCCTTTCGGGTTTTTGATTCACCGAGACGCTCTTTTTTTCCTAAGCCGCTCTTTGCGAGTTTTCAACTTAGCGAGTTGTTCTTTTGTTTATTTAGGCGAAGTATTTCTTGACTGCGTCGACGTTCACAATACGGGTGAATTCTTCTCCATCCATAGTCGTGAGTATTAAGGCTCCTCCTGAGAAAGCTCTCTTGACCACGTATGGGCCGTCATAATTGGGAGTCCATTTCCCTCTCGAATCTGTGAGAAAAGATTGAATCTTTTTTAGCACAAGGTCGCCTTCTTTGATTGTTCGAGGTCGAACCTTTTTGTCGAAAGCTTTCTTCATTCTTTGTTGATATAGCTGTCCGTGGCATAAAGCTGTCATGCGCTTTTCTTCGATTAAGTTCAACTCATCGAATCGGCTTTGACACCACTCGGCTTCTGTTAATTTTGCCTCCATCAAGACTCTCATTGATGGGATCTCAACCTCTATGGGTAAGACTGCCTCCATGCCATATACAAGGGAGAAAGGAGTTGCTTCAGTCGAAGTACGTACAGATGTACGGTAACCATGAAGAGCAAACGGGAGCATTTCATGCCAATCTTTGTAAGTGATGACCATTTTTTGAATGATTTTCTTGATGTTTTTGTTAGCCGCTTCTACAGCCCCATTCATCTTTGGTCTGTAAGGAGATGAGTTGTGATGTTCAATCTTGAATTCTTCACAAAGTTCCTTCATCATTTTGTTATCAAATTCGACCCATTGTCAGTGATTATCTTGATAGGAATGTCGTAGCGACAGATGATGTGATTTTTGATAAACCTGACGACAACTTGTCTTGTGACGTTCGCATATGAAGCTGCTTCAACCCACATGGTGAAATAGTCTATGGCTACCAAGATGAAGCGATGTCCGTTGGACGCTTTCGGCTCGATCATTCCAATCATGTCGATTCCCCACATGGAGAAAGGCCAAGGGGAAGAGAGTATGTTGAGGAGAGATGGTGGCACATGAATTTTATCGGCATAGATCTGACATTTGTGACACCTCTAGACATCCAACGACCGACAAACAAACAGTACTGATCGTGTCAGATACACAAATCCAATACAAAAAGGGATAGGAAAACATAAATGACCTGGCCAACTGACCGACCGTGCTCTGATACCACTATGTAACACCCCGAACTCTATACTAAACAAATAAGATATACATTTGCGTAAATCAGAGTAAAGAAGCATGCATCTCACGAGGGCGTTACACATATTTCAAAATAAAACAAACATTTTATCTTTAAACATGCAATGGCCATTTCCAAATAACACAGGATTTAAAACAACATGCAAATCACAGCGGAATAATCATCTCATCAAATAAATGGTAAAGTCGAATGATTCCAATACATCATCCACCATATCTCAGCATCTTGGCGCAAGGCCATTCATCAATAAAATAACGTATTCAAATACAAAATACAGTACGAGTAAAAAAATATCTCATAACAACAAGTCATAAAATATAAACCCAACCCCATGTGTTACATATGACCAGAGCACAAGTGACTACTTAGTCACGACACCTTACAAAGATATAAATCTCTAAGCTAAGCCTCCTTCGAAGCATCACTATCCATGAAACCTGCACGTTACCAACAAAGGATAACATTCAAACAGAAGGGTGAGAATTCAAATTCTTATAGATAAACATAATATGGGAAATGTAAAACACAACAAGAATACATTTCAAGAATTCATCACTCTTCACATAAACATGCATCATATGCAATTAATCAAGATTCACATATTCATGTCATACAACTTAGCTCATTCAATTCCACATAATCAAACATGATTTCTAATCAATGTATATAATCATGTTTCACTAACATGTAGATTCTAAGTACATATCCTTTTCGACAACACTCACGAAGTAACAATTGTATTCAAACATAATCATATTCTAAATATACAAGTTATCATCACATAATCACATACACATGTTTTTCCAAATATATAGACATGTATAAGATACACCGATGTATCACAAGTATGAACATGTATCACCAAATGCACATATTCATCTCTATCCCATTTCACAAAACATCATAGAATATATTTACATCATTGGAATCGTGTCATTAATATTACAAGTATACATGTAACCACCTCTCTTACACATGTATCATCCTCAATCAAACATGATTCACATATCCACACACACACACACACACACATATATATATATATATATATATATATATATATATATCATTAGTACATATAAATTCACATCTACATCACATATGTTTCAGTCACATATATCACATTCATAACACAACAACTATTCATATCAAATGAATCACAAATCCACATATATGCATATCCACCAACATCATTCCACACAATTCATATCACATAAATCACACCAACAACAACATTTCACACCGACACGTGCGACTCAAGTGTGACTCAATGCGATATGCATGTGGATCCCTCTGTTATCATTTTCGGTCACGCCGATTGCCACTCTCTACGGACAAGATAACCACCTCAAAGCCCCATACTCGTTAAGCTTTCAAACCCCATACTCGTTAAGTTTGGGAAAAGCAAATAATCTTCGCAAGATTACCCGACATTGCCACTTTCAAAGACTCATGCTTGTGTACGTGTGCAACAAAACAAGAGTCATGCATTTAAGACAAGCTCTCTATCTCTTAAACTACACAATCACATCTTTACAACTTTGCACAACATTACACAACATGACTTTCAATCCCATATCACACATCAATTAGCATTTGTCAATCAATCACATAGTTCATGACATTAACATCTCATAAGGCATCCATGAAAATTAGTCATACAAGATTCATCCATAACATACACATATAACTACATGTTATTTTCAATTAACATCATAATTAAATTAAACAAATGCCAGTCAACCCTACTCTATCAAGTAGAAAATCTCATTAGCTTCCCAACGCTTCGAACGGCGCATAAAACAGAGTTACGGATCAAAAGTTATGGTCTTTACAAAATCTGCTCAAAATTGAACCTCTAGGTCGACGCAAACTCAGTTAGGTCGACTCAAAACTCCTCTAGGTCGACCTAACAGAAGAAAAAATAGATTTTTGGCATTCTAGACTGTTTAGGTCGACTCAGGTTCTGCATAGGTCGACCCAGGCTGCGTGAAAACTCATATTTCACCATTTTTCTTCCCTAATCCCCTCATACAACACCCATTAACCCATATACAATCCCTACATCAATTGAAAACGAATTTTGCACATATACAAGGTTCCTAAACATGTTCCTAACCATGGGTCATCCATACAACACATTGAACATGAACAAATCACAAAATCCAATTGGTTTCACATAAACCTTATCATTTTCTAAATTCACGAAATGGAAGAATAGAAAGCATACACAACATTATCCAATCATATAAACCTATAAGAACTTGGATTCAAACCCTTACCTCTTGAATTTCTCCTTCTAACTTCAAGAAATCTACAATTCCTCTTCTCTTGTTCTTTCTCCTCTCTTCTCTTCTCTTCTTTTCCCCAAATTGTGTTATCTCTAAAACCCTAGTTTTCCTCTTCTTACTATATTTCTCTTAATGGGCTTAGTTATGTTATTACCCACCCATCCAATTATTAATTAGGCCCAATACATAGTATACTACTAATAACCTAATTAAACCATAAAACACAACTATGCATATAATTAGATATTTCAATTAATTAGTAATACCACATAATAATTAAATAAACAAATAATTAATAAAACACACAAGTAAGCTAATAAATAAAATATCTAATAAAATCGGGCTGTTACAACTCTCCCCCACTTAAAAGATTTTCGTCCTCGAAAATTCTCTTCAAGCAACTAACCCCAGGTACAAATCCTTCATTCAACCTTCAAGTACCTTCACTTCTAATCTCAAATCACTCCGCGAACTTCTTCAGAACCGAAAATAAAACTTCGGAGTTTTATCCAAACAATACTTGACGGAATACCATACAAACACACAATCCTCTCGATGTACAACTTAGCAAGTCTTTCCATCAAATATTCCATCTTTATCATGATAAAATGAACACATTTGTCCGTCTATCCATAATAATCCAAATCTCTTCACAATTACTCGACGTTTTCAACAACCCGAAACAAAATCCGTAGAAATATGATCCCACTTCCACTGGGGAATAGATAACCGTTGTACCAACTAAACAGTTTCTGACAAGTCCAACTCAAATACACAATTCCTCTATATCCCTCTTCATACTTTACCACTAAACATTTTCCTCAAATCTCGTTACATTTTAGTAGCATTATGATGTATACTCAAATCATTACAATGTCCTTCAGTCAAAATTCTCTTTTCCAACTTCGAAGTATCAGAAATGCAAACTCGATCATGACCTTTCATGACTCTAATCTCGTCAATCTGAAAGTGATTACCTTTACCTTGATTAATCAATGTCATCTCGTCAACCAATTTCAATCCAATTTCTGACTCTCTCTAATCTCGTTAAGAACACCAGACATAGGCTTCAACATACTAAGCTTAATGCAAGGAGACGTCGCTTCACAACCAAACTCAACTCTCTAGATTGTTCCAACGATTTCCAACTCTTGGATCCTCAACATAGAAATATGCAATGACTTCCTACTCAATGCATCGGCTACAATGTTCGCTTTTCCAAGATGGTAATTCAAACCAAAATCCTAATCTCTCAAGAATCTAACCATCTTCTTTACTTCATTCTCAACTCTTGTATTCACTAAGCGCCTCAATTCTCGATCCAAACAATAATGTCTCTTATGTTCCAAAACAAACACATCGACACACAACTCCAATGTATACATCGAATAATTCTTATCATGAACTTAAAATTACCTTGAAGTATAAACTACCACTTGTCGATATCTGCATCAACTCACCTCATCTCGAATCTCATATCCAAGAAAATTCACATATTCCAACCAAAACTCACATTCATAAGGCTTCGCACAAACTTATTCTCTTTCAACATCCATTACACAATCCTTAATGTTCAATATGTTCATCGTCAATCTTAGAATCAAAACATCTTCCGGAGAAGATTGCCAACTATCGACCTGGTGAGAAAGTCCAAAAGTGGACAAACTATCTTCCGGAGAAGATTGCCATCTATCGACCTGTTGGGGATAACAACAGTAGTGAACAAACTATCTCTTTGAGGGAGATTACTGCTTGTTGACTTGCTGGGGAATCCTTGTGTATGAACCGTCATCGAAGAGGAAGGTTCTTTCACGTCTCGCAGGGGAAACTTGAGTAGATGCCTCAGTGACCCAGGCACGAACATGATCAAAGCCTATCTAGGCTATGCTAATTATGCAGTTATGATGTGTGCAGTATGCATGAATATTATGATGATTATAAAATGTAAAGTGAATGTGCAATAGAATTGTCGCGGATGTGAAATCCTGTGATACGACTTGAATTTTTGTTGATCAGAAAATGTCTTCTCCTTGGAATTTGTACTTTGCACTCTGTTGGGGATACCGGGTTACCAGTTGTCCGCTGTTAGAAGTGAGTGAAATGACTTGAAGTTGAAGATCCGTCATCGGGAGATGTTCGCAGAGCGACCTCATGGGGAAATATGGGTTCCCGGAGTCTCAACCGTTTTCGGAGCAACTGTTTGCATTCTTCCTATTGTTTGTAAACCTTAGAAAGAAATTTCACCTTTATTTTTGCGAGTAAATCATTTTATTTTATGAAAACATTTGTTTCAAGAAAATGACTGTTAAACTTAAAATGTATTTTAAGAAACTGAATAAGACTCGATTGCAAAGAAAAGGCACATGGCTCAAATTATTATTTATGGAATGGTAATCAGCCAAATGCTTGATTCCATGGAGCATTTACAGAGTTGGAAATTGGTAATTTTCGGGAAAAGGACTACGATGAAACGTGACGACCGTTATATTTCCCTTCCACTCGGAATTGCACTGTATTCGTTGCTTCGTAGAAGATGACCTACTGATGATGAATACTCCGCTATGGATTTTCTGAATGATCAAGTTTGTCCTGAACACAGTTATTTGCCATATATCCCTAACTTTTGCGTAAACTACCCCTTTTGAGTTTTAAGTCTACCGGGATTGATTATATATTTTTTATGTCTCTAATTTTTGCCTGAATCGCCCTTTCGGGTTTTTGATTCACCGAGACGCTCTTTTTTTCCTAAGCCGCTCTTTGCGAGTTTTCAACTTAGCGAGTTGTTCTTTTGTTTATTTAGGCGAAGTATTTCTTGACTGCGTCGACGTTCACAATACGGGTGAATTCTTCTCCATCCATAGTCGTGAGTATTAAGGCTCCTCCTGAGAAAGCTCTCTTGACCACGTATGGGCCGTCATAATTGGGAGTCCATTTCCCTCTCGAATCTGTGAGAAAAGATTGAATCTTTTTTAGCACAAGGTCGCCTTCTTTGATTGTTCGAGGTCGAACCTTTTTGTCGAAAGCTTTCTTCATTCTTTGTTGATATAGCTGTCTGTGGCATAAAGCTGTCATGCGCTTTTCTTCGATTAAGTTCAACTCATCGAATCGGCTTTGACACCACTCGGCTTCTATTAATTTTGCCTCCATCAAGACTCTCATTGATGGGATCTCAACCTCTATGGGTAAGACTGGCTCCATGCCATATACAAGGGAGAAAGGAGTTGCTCCAGTCGAAGTACGTACAGATGTACGGTAACCATGAAGAGCAAACGGGAGCATTTCATGCCAATCTTTATAAGTGATGACCATTTTTTGAATGATTTTCCTGATGTTTTTGTTAGCCGCTTCTACAGCCCCATTCATCTTTGGTCTGTAAGGAGATGAGTTGTGATGTTCAATCTTGAATTCTTCACAAAGTTCCTTCATCATTTTGTTATTCAAATTCGACCCATTGTCAGTGATTATCTTGCTAGGAATGTCGTAGCGACAGATGATGTGATTTTTGATAAACCTGACGACAACTTGTCTTGTGACGTTCGCATATGAAGCTGCTTCAACCCACTTGGTGAAATAGTCTACGGCTACCAAGATGAAGCGATGTCCGTTGGACGCTTTCGGCTCGATCATTCCAATCATGTCGATTCCCCACGTGGAGAAATGCCAAGGGGAAAAGAGTATGTTGAGGAGAGATGGTGGCACATGAATTTTATCGGCATAGATCTGACATTTGTGACACCTCTAGACATCCAACGATCGACAAACAAACAGTACTGATCTTGTCAGATACACAAATCCAATACAAAAAGGGATAGGAAAACATAAATGACCTGGCCAACTGACCGACCGTGCTCTGATACCACTATGTAACACCCCGAACTCTATACTAAACAAATAAGATATACATTTGCGTAAATCAGAGTAAAGAAGCATGCATCTCACGGGGGCATTACACATATTTCAAAATAAAACAAACATTTTATCTTTAAACATGCAATGGTCATTTCCAAATAACACAGGATTTAAAACGACATGCAAATCACAGCGGAATAATCATCTCATCAAATAAATGGTAAAGTCGAATGATTCCAATACATCATCCACCATATCTCAACATCTTGGCGCAAGGCCATTCATCAATAAAATAACGTATTCAAATACAAAATACAGTACGAGTAAAAAATATCTCATAACAACAAGTCATAAAATATAAACCCAACCCCATGTGTTACATATGACCAGAGCACAAGTGACTACTTAGTCACGACACCTTACAAAGATATAAATCTCTAAGCTAAGCCTCCTTCGAAGCATCACTATCCATGAAACCTGCACGTTACCAACAAAGGATAACATTCAAACAGAAGGGTGAGAATTCAAATTCTTATAGATAAACATAATATGGGAAATGTAAAACACAACAAGAATACATTTCAAGAATTCATCACTCTTCACATAAACATGCATCATATGCAATTAATCAAGATTCACATATTCATGTCATACAACTTAGCTCATTCAATTCCACATAATCAAACATGATTTCTAA
This sequence comes from Vicia villosa, assembly GCF_029867415.1. Taxonomy (NCBI): domain Eukaryota; kingdom Viridiplantae; phylum Streptophyta; class Magnoliopsida; order Fabales; family Fabaceae; genus Vicia; species Vicia villosa. Next base: position 43,862,633 of record NC_081186.1, on the reverse strand, counting down.
TCAATGTATATAATCATGTTTCACCAACATGTAGATTCTAAGTACATATCCTTTTCGACAACACTCACGAAGTAACAATTGTATTCAAACATAATCATATTCTAAATATACAAGTTATCATCACATAATCACATACACATGTTTTTCCAAATATATAGACATGTATAAGATACACCGATGTATCACAAGTATGAACATGTATCACCAAATGCACATATTCATCTCTATCCCATTTCACAAAACATCATAGAATATATTTACATCATTGGAATCGTGTCATTAATATTACAAGTATACATGTAACCACCTCTCTTACACATGTATCATCCTCAATCAAACATGATTCACATATCCACACACACACACACACACACACATATATATATATATATATATATATATATATATATATATATATATATATATATATATATATATATATATATATATATATATATATATATATATATATATCATTAGTACATATAAAATCACATCTACATCACATATGTTTCAATCACATATATCACATTCATAACACAACAACTATTCATATCAAATGAATCACAAATCCACATATATGCATATCCACCAACATCATTCCACACAATTCATATCACATAAATCACACCAACAACAACATTTCACACCGACACGTGCGACTCAAGTGTGACTCAATGCGATATGCATGTGGATCCCTCTGTTATCATTTTCGGTCACGCCGATTGCCACTCTCTACGGACAAGATAACCACCTCAAAGCCCCATACTCGTTAAGCTTTCAAACCCCATACTCGTTAAGTTTGGGAAAAGCAAATAATCTTCGCAAGATTACCCGACATTGCCACTTTCAAAGACTCATGCTTGTGTACGTGTGCAACAAAACAAGAGTCATGCATTTAAGACAAGCTCTCTATCTCTTAAACTACACAATCACATCTTTACAACTTTGCACAACATTACACAACATGACTTTCAATCCCATATCACACATCAATTAGCATTTGTCAATCAATCACATAGTTCATGACATTAACATCTCATAAGGCATCCATGAAAATTAGTCATACAAGATTCATCCATAACATACACATATAACTACATGTTATTTTCAATTAACATCATAATTAAATTAAACAAATGCCAATCAACCCTACTCTATCAAGTAGAAAATCTCATTAGCTTCCCAACGCTTCGAACGGCGCATAAAACAGAGTTACGGATCAAAAGTTATGGTCTTTACAAAATCTGCTCAAAATTGAACCTCTAGGTCGACGCAAACTCAGTTAGGTCGACTCAAAACTCCTCTAGGTCGACCTAACAGAAGAAAAAATAGATTTTTGGCATTCTAGACTGTTTAGGTCGACTCAGGTTCTGCATAGGTCGACCCAGGCTGCGTGAAAACTCATATTTCACCATTTTTCTTCCCTAATCCCCTCATACAACACCCATTAACCCATATACAATCCCTACATCAATTGAAAACGAATTTTGCACATATACAAGGTTCCTAAACATGTTCCTAACCATGGGTCATCCATACAACACATTGAACATGAACAAATCACAAAATCCAATTGGTTTCACATAAACCTTATCATTTTCTAAATTCACGAAATGGAAGAATAGAAAGCATACACAACATTACCCAATCATATAAACCTATAAGAACTTGGATTCAAACCCTTACCTCTTGAATTTCTCCTTCTAACTTCAAGAAATCTACAATTCCTCTTCTCTTGTTCTTTCTCCTCTCTTCTCTTCTCTTCTTTTCCCCAAATTGTGTTATCTCTAAAACCCTAGTTTTCCTCTTCTTACTATATTTCTCTTAATGGGCTTAGTTATGTTATTACCCACCCATCCAATTATTAATTAGGCCCAATACATAGTATACTACTAATAACCTAATTAAACCATAAAACACAACTATGCATATAATTAGATATTTCAATTAATTAGTAATACCACATAATAATTAAATAAACAAATAATTAATAAAACACACAAATAAGCTAATAAATAAAATATCTAATAAAATCGGGCTGTTACAACTCTCCCCCACTTAAAAGATTTTCGTCCTCGAAAATTCTCTTCAAGCAACTAACCCCAGGTACAAATCCTTCATTCAACCTTCAAGTACCTTCACTTCTAATCTCAAATCACTCCGCGAACTTCTTCAGAACCGAAAATAAAACTTCGGAGTTTTATCCAAACAATACTTGACGGAATACCATACAAACACACAATCCTCTCGATGTACAACTTAGCAAGTCTTTCCATCAAATATTCCATCTTTATCATGATAAAATGAACACATTTGTCCGTCTATCCATAATAATCCAAATCTCTTCACAATTACTCGACGTTTTCAACAACCCGAAACAAAATCCGTAGAAATATGATCCCACTTCCACTGGGGAATAGATAACCGTTGTACCAACTAAACAGTTTCTGACAAGTCCAACTCAAATACACAATTCCTCTATATCCCTCTTCATACTTTACCACTAAACATTTTCCTCAAATCTCGTTACATTTTAGTAGCATTATGATGTATACTCAAATCATTACAATGTCCTTCAGTCAAAATTCTCTTTTCCAACTTCGAAGTATCAGAAATGCAAACTCGATCATGACCTTTCATGACTCTAATCTCGTCAATCTGAAAGTGATTACCTTTACCTTGATTAATCAATGTCATCTCGTCAACCAATTTCAATCCAATTTCTGACTCTCTCTAATCTCGTTAAGAACACCAGACATAGGCTTCAACATACTAAGCTTAATGCAAGGAGACGTCGCTTCACAACCAAACTCAACTCTCTAGATTGTTCCAACGATTTCCAACTCTTGGATCCTCAACATAGAAATATGCAATGACTTCCTACTCAATGCATCGGCTACAATGTTCGCTTTTCCAAGATGGTAATTCAAACCAAAATCCTAATCTCTCAAGAATCTAACCATCTTCTTTACTTCATTCTCAACTCTTGTATTCACTAAGCGCCTCAATTCTCGATCCAAACAATAATGTCTCTTATGTTCCAAAACAAACACATCGACACACAACTCCAATGTATACATCGAATAATTCTTATCATGAACTTAAAATTACCTTGAAGTATAAACTACCACTTGTCGATATCTGCATCAACTCACCTCATCTCGAATCTCATATCCAAGAAAATTCACATATTCCAACCAAAACTCACATTCATAAGGCTTCGCACAAACTTATTCTCTTTCAACATCCATTACACAATCCTTAATGTTCAATATGTTCATCGTCAATCTTAGAATCAAAACATCTTCCGGAGAAGATTGCCAACTATCGACCTGGTGAGAAAGTCCAAAAGTGGACAAACTATCTTCTGGAGAAGATTGCCATCTATCGACCTGTTGGGGATAACAACAGTAGTGAACAAACTATCTCTTTGAGGGAGATTACTGCTTGTTGACTTGCTGGGGAATCCTTGTGTATGAACCGTCATCGAAGAGGAAGGTTCTTTCACGTCTCGCAGGGGAAACTTGAGTAGATGCCTCAGTGACCCAGGCACGAACATGATCAAAGCCTATCTAGGCTATGCTAATTATGCAGTTATGATGTGTGCAGTATGCATGAATATTATGATGATTATAAAATGTAAAGTGAATGTGCAATAGAATTGTCGCGGATGTGAAATCCTGTGATACGACTTGAATTTTTGTTGATCAGAAAATGTCTTCTCCTTGGAATTTGTACTTTGCACTCTGTTGGGGATACCGGGTTACCAGTTGTCCGCTGTTAGAAGTGAGTGAAATGACTTGAAGTTGAAGATCCGTCATCGGGAGATGTTCGCAGAGCGACCTCATGGGGAAATATGGGTTCCCGGAGTCTCAACCGTTTTCGGAGCAACTGTTTGCATTCTTCCTATTGTTTGTAAACCTTAGAAAGAAATTTCACCTTTATTTTTGCGAGTAAATCATTTTATTTTATGAAAACATTTGTTTCAAGAAAATGACTGTTAAACTTAAAATGTATTTTAAGAAACTGAATAAGACTCGATTGCAAAGAAAAGGCACATGGCTCAAATTATTATTTATGGAATGGTAATCAGCCAAATGCTTGATTCCATGGAGCATTTACAGAGTTGGAAATTGGTAATTTTCGGGAAAAGGACTACGATGAAACGTGACGACCGTTATATTTCCCTTCCACTCGGAATTGCACTGTATTCGTTGCTTCGTAGAAGATGACCTACTGATGATGAATACTCCGCTATGGATTTTCTGAATGATCAAGTTTGTCCTGAACACAGTTATTTGCCATATATCCCTAACTTTTGCGTAAACTACCCCTTTTGAGTTTTAAGTCTACCAGGATTGATTATATATTTTTTATGTCTCTAATTTTTGCCTGAATCGCCCTTTCGGGTTTTTGATTCACCGAGACGCTCTTTTTTTCCTAAGCCGCTCTTTGCGAGTTTTCAACTTAGCGAGTTGTTCTTTTGTTTATTTAGGCGAAGTATTTCTTGACTGCGTCGACGTTCACAATACGGGTGAATTCTTCTCCATCCATAGTCGTGAGTATTAAGGCTCCTCCTGAGAAAGCTCTCTTGACCACGTATGGGCCGTCATAATTGGGAGTCCATTTCCCTCTCGAATCTGTGAGAAAAGATTGAATCTTTTTGAGCACAAGGTCGCCTTCTTTGATTGTTCGAGGTCGAACCTTTTTGTCGAAAGCTTTCTTCATTCTTTGTTGATATAGCTGTCCGTGGCATAAAGCTGTCATGCGCTTTTCTTCGATTAAGTTCAACTCATCGAATCGGCTTTGACACCACTCGGCTTCTATTAATTTTGCCTCCATCAAGACTCTCATTGATGGGATCTCAACCTCTATGGGTAAGACTGGCTCCATGCCATATACAAGGGAGAAAGGAGTTGCTCCAGTCGAAGTACGTACAGATGTACGGTAACCATGAAGAGCAAACGGGAGCATTTCATGCCAATCTTTATAAGTGATGACCATTTTTTGAATGATTTTCCTGATGTTTTTGTTAGCCGCTTCTACAGCCCCATTCATCTTTGGTCTGTAAGGAGATGAGTTGTGATGTTCAATCTTGAATTCTTCACAAAGTTCCTTCATCATTTTGTTATTCAAATTCGACCCATTGTCAGTGATTATCTTGCTAGGAATGTCGTAGCGACAGATGATGTGATTTTTGATAAACCTGACGACAACTTGTCTTGTGACGTTCGCATATGAAGCTGCTTCAACCCACTTGGTGAAATAGTCTACGGCTACCAAGATGAAGCGATGTCCGTTGGACGCTTTCGGCTCGATCATTCCAATCATGTCGATTCCCCACGTGGAGAAATGCCAAGGGGAAGAGAGTATGTTGAGGAGAGATGGTGGCACATGAATTTTATCGGCATAGATCTGACATTTGTGACACCTCTAGACATCCAACGATCGACAAACAAACAGTACTGATCTTGTCAGATACACAAATCCAATACAAAAAGGGATAGGAAAACATAAATGACCTGGCCAACTGACCGACCGTGCTCTGATACCACTATGTAACACCCCGAACTCTATACTAAACAAATAAGATATACATTTGCGTAAATCAGAGTAAAGAAGCATGCATCTCACGGGGGCATTACACATATTTCAAAATAAAACAAACATTTTATCTTTAAACATGCAATGGTCATTTCCAAATAACACAGGATTTAAAACGACATGCAAATCACAGCGGAATAATCATCTCATCAAATAAATGGTAAAGTCGAATGATTCCAATACATCATCCACCATATCTCAACATCTTGGCGCAAGGCCATTCATCAATAAAATAACGTATTCAAATACAAAATACAGTACGAGTAAAAAATATCTCATAACAACAAGTCATAAAATATAAACCCAACCCCATGTGTTACATATGACCAGAGCACAAGTGACTACTTAGTCACGACACCTTACAAAGATATAAATCTCTAAGCTAAGCCTCCTTCGAAGCATCACTATCCATGAAACCTGCACGTTACCAACAAAGGATAACATTCAAACAGAAGGGTGAGAATTCAAATTCTTATAGATAAACATAATATGGGAAATGTAAAACACAACAAGAATACATTTCAAGAATTCATCACTCTTCACATAAACATGCATCATATGCAATTAATCAAGATTCACATATTCATGTCATACAACTTAGCTCATTCAATTCCACATAATCAAACATGATTTCTAATCAATGTATATAATCATGTTTCACCAACATGTAGATTCTAAGTACATATCCTTTTCGACAACATTCACGAAGTAACAATTGTATTCAAACATAATCATATTCTAAATATACAAGTTATCATCACATAATCACATACACATGTTTTTCCAAATATATAGACATGTATAAGATACACCGATGTATCACAAGTATGAACATGTATCACCAAATGCACATATTCATCTCTATCACATTTCACAAAACATCATAGAATATATTTACATCATTAGAATCGTGTCATTAATATTACAAGTATACATGTAACCACCTCTCTTACACATGTATCATCCTCAATCAAACATGATTCACATATCCACACACACACACATATATATATATATATATATATATATATATATATATATATATATATATATCATTAGTACATATAAATTCACATCTACATCACATATGTTTCAATCACATATATCACATTCATAACACAACAACTATTCATATCAAATGAATCACAAATCCACATATATGCATATCCACCAACATCATTCCACACAATTCATATCACATAAATCACACCAACAACAACATTTCACACCGACACGTGCGACTCAAGTGTGACTCAATGAGATATGCATGTGGATCCCACCGTTATCATTTTCGGTCACGCCGATTGCCACTCTCTACGGACAAGATAACCACCTCAAAGCCCCATACTCGTTAAGCTTTCAAACCCCATACTCGTTAGGTTTGGGACAAGCAAATAATCTTCGCAAGATTACCCGACATTGCCACTTTCAAAGACTCATGCTTGTGTACGTGTGCAACAAAACAAGACTCATGCATTTAAGACAATCTCTCTATCTCTTAAACTACACAATCACATCTTTACAACTTTGCACAACATTACACAACATGACTTTCAATCCAATATCACACATCAATTAGCATTTATCAATCAATCACATAGTTCATGACATTAACATCTCATAAGGCATCCATGAAAATTAGTCATACAAGATTCATCCATAACATACACATATAACTACATGTTATTTTCAATTAACATCATAATTAAATTAAACAAATGCCAATCAACCCTACTCTATCAAGTAGAAAATCTCATTAGCTTCCCAACGCTTCGAACGGCGCATAAAACAGAGTTACGGATCAAAAGTTATGGTCTTTACAAAATCTGCTCAAAATTGAACCTCTAGGTCGACGCAAACTCAGTTAGGTCGACTCAAAACTCCTCTAGGTCGACCTAACAGAAGAAAAAATAGATTTTTGGCATTCTGGACTGTTTAGGTCGACTCAGGTTCTGCATAGGTCGACCCAGGCTGCGTGAAAACTCAGATTTCACCATTTTTCTTCCCTAATCCCCTCATACAACACCCATTAACCTATATACAATCCCTACATCAATTGAAAACGAATTTTGCACATATACAAGGTTCCTAAACATGTTCCTAACCATGGGTCATCCATACAACACATTGAACACGAACAAATCACAAAATCCAATTGGTTTCACATAAACCTTATCATTTTCTAAATTCACGAAATGGAAGAATAGAAAGCATACACAACATTACCCAATCATATAAACCTATAAGAACTTGGATTCAAACCCTTACCTCTTGAATTTCTCCTTCTAACTTCAAGAAATCTACAATTCCTCTTCTCTTGTTCTTTCTCCTCTCTTCTCTTCTCTTCTTTTCCCCAAATTGTGTTATCTCTAAAACCCTAGTTTTCCTCTTCTTACTATATTTCTCTTAATGGGCTTAGTTATGTTATTACCCACCCATCCAATTATTAATTAGGCCCAATACATAGTATACTACTAATAACCTAATTAAACCATAAAACACAACTATGCATATAATTAGATATTTCAATTAATTAGTAATACCACATAATAATTAAATAAACAAATAATTAATAAAACACACAAATAAGCTAATAAATAAAATATCTAATAAAATCGGGCTGTTACAACTCTCCCCCACTTAAAAGATTTTCGTCCTCGAAAATTCTCTTCAAGCAACTAACCCCAGGTACAAATCCTTCATTCAACCTTCAAGTACCTTCACTTCTAATCTCAACTCACTCCGCGAACTTCTTCAGAACCGAAAATAAAACTTCGGAGTTTTATCCAAACAATACTTGACGGAATACCATACAAACACACAATCCTCTCGATGTACAACTTAGCAAGTCTTTCCATCAAATATTCCATCTTTATCATGATAAAATGAACACATTTGTCCGTCTATCCATAATAATCCAAATCGCTTCACAATTACTCGACGTTTTCAACAACCCGAAACAAAATCCGTAGAAATATGATCCCACTTCCACTGGGGAATAGATAACCGTTGTACCAACTAAACGGTTTCTGACAAGTCCAACTCAAATACACAATTCCTCTATATCCCTCTTCATACTTTACCACTAAACATTTTCCTCAAATCTCGTTACATTTTAGTAGCATTATGATGTATACTCAAATCATTACAATGTCCTTCAGTCAAAATTCTCTTTTCCAACTTCGAAGTATCAGAAATGCAAACTCGATCATGACCTTTCATGACTCTAATCTCGTCAATCTAAAAGTGATTACCTTTACCTTGATTAATCAATGTCATCTCGTCAACCAATTGCAATCCAATTTCTGACTCTCTCTAATCTCGTTAAGAACACCAGACATAGGCTTCAACATACTAAGCTTAATGCAAGGAGACGTCGCTTCACAACCAAACTCAACTCTCTAGATTGTTCCAACGATTTCCAACTCTTGGATCCTCAACATAGAAATATGCAATGACTTCCTACTCAATGCATCGGCTACAATGTTCGCTTTTCCAAGATGGTAATTCAAACCAAAATCCTAATCTCTCAAGAATCTAACCATCTTCTTTACTTCATTCTCATCTCTTGTAGTCACTACGCGCCTCAATTCTCGATCCAAACAATAATGTCTCTTATGTTCCAAAACAAACACATCGACACACAACTCCAATGTATACATCGAATAATTCTTATCATGAACTTAAAATTACCTTGAAGTATAAACTACCACTTGTCGATATCTGCATCAACTCACCTCATCTCGAATCTCATATCCAAGAAAATTCACATATTCCAACCAAAACTCACATTCATAAGGCTTCGCACAAACTTATTCTCTTTCAACATCCATTACACAATCCTTAATGTTCAATATGTTCATCGTCACTCTTAGAATCAAAACATCTTCCGGAGAAGATTGCCAACTATCGACCTGGTGAGAAAGTCCAAAAGTGGACAAACTATCTTCCGGAGAAGATTGCCATCTATCGACCTGTTGGGGATAACAACATGTCATACCCCAAAATTTTCCCTCCCATATTCCATTCACAATAATGCAAAGCTCAAGGTTCAGTCCCAAAGATCACTCACTCCAAAGTCCAAGATGATCCATAGTCAACTTGTTTGACCTAAAAAAGTCAACCATCACCAGAGTATAGTCAAAGCTTCCCAATTTTGGTCAACATCTAGTATGTGAAGTACAACCATCATTTGATCAAAGATTGATCATGATTCCATTAATAGAAACTCAGAGATGAACAAACACACAGAGGTTCAAATTAGGGTTTCTTAGGAGAAAGTCAACCCAACTTTGACTGGGCATAACTTTCACATGGAACATCAAAAATGCCCCACTCAAAGCCTATTTTGAAGGAAATTGGATTCTCTACGACTTTGTCTCTCACAAGCCAGGGCTAAAAATGATTCATTTGAGAGATACAGTGCAAAATATTACAGGTCATTTTCAAGCATCCTTCAAAAGCAGTTTTTTCGCAAAGAGGATATGGTCAAGATAAAAGCTCCAAATGAAAAATATATTCCAAAGTGGCTTATAGAGGACCTCTTGAGGTTTCCAAAAAAGTCTTAGAACTCATTCATAGCTTAAAAATTGAGTGAGATATGCTTGATCGAAGATGGGTGATTTTGGAGGACCAAATGTGAAATACAAGGGGTTTAAATTGGAATATTTTGCAAATGGGCCTATGTTTCATGACTCAAACTTGATCCACAAGATATCCAAACCATAAGCCACGAATTTCACCTTTTATTTTATTTTATATGATTTTTTATTTTATTTAAAAATGATATAAAATGATATAATTGAAGGAAATCAAGTATTTTGTGAAAAAAAGATCCATATTGACTATTTCCAATCAATATTAATGGTCAAAAATAATATATTTTCGTGCATAAATCAAATGGGGAAGATTGACACAATATTTGCCAAATATGGTAACTTGTGAATCAAGAATAAAGTGAATTTACTCAAACATGGCAAAGTTGGATTTAGTGATCATTGGGCTTCAAATTTTTGACCTAATACAAGCTTATAAGTATCAGAAGCTAGGCACACGAAGAGGGGTTGGAAAATTAGGGGAGAGCCGGTGCATTCAAGGACACAAATTTCCTCACAAAACTCAAAATCGGATTCAGGGATTGGGAGCTTTTCAAAAGGATTTAAGGATCACAAAACGTTCCTAGGATCACTCTGAAGCTACCTGGATAATCGCGCTACCCCAACAACCCCAGAACAATCTCCAATAAACCAAGGTACGTTCTTGAAATTCTTTGATTCGGATTCATAGATTTACGGTGCATGAGCATGTTTTGAATGTACATGTGTTTGTCGTGATGTTCTGGACCTATATGATTGATTAATTTGAAGTTTTCACGCTCACGCCGTAAGATGCCATGGTCGGATTTTAGGGTTTGAAAATAGGGTTTTCTGATTTAGAAGGAATTAGGGCTAATTATAGGGATAGTAGGATTCGTGACGATGAGATGGTCTGGTATGTGGTCTTACCTTTAGCTTTGGGGTTGTGGTTTAGTTTTGATGATGTGCAGGACCTATGGCAATGGAGGTCTGAAACCGTCGGTAAAAACTATGCTAAAACGACGGTGGGAGGTCAGGGACGAAGGCGTGTCATTACGCCATGGGCTCGTTCAAATCTCGCGCTTGTTTTTTTCCAGATAGCTGCGTTGATTTCGTATTTGTTCATTTAGAAGCATGTGACATACAAAAGCGCTTCGTAGTTGGGTTGGTAAGAGTACTAGTTGAGTCTGGGGGCGTGGGTTCAACACCTCGCTCCCTCAAATATTTTTTCCAAAATTCCCATCTCCAATTGTGTACTACGCAGCCATATGATTCCCCATGGTCCTTCAGATCTGGACCTTAGAACCAACAGCCACCTAGATCCAATGAACTCTGATCTAATACCCATAACATACACCCTCAAACCAACCATAGGGAATTAAAATCACTAACTAACTTATTTATTTTAATTGATTTAAATATTTTAGTTAATTATATTTGATATTTATTTATATAATGATTTATTTTTATAAATAAGTTAATATATATTATAAATGTTAAATTTCTAACTTATTGATTCGTTCCGATTAAATTCATTAGTCGTGATGGGCAATAATTAATTTTCTTAAAATATTTATTTAATTAAAATATAATCAATTATATTCGATTAAATGGTTGCAATTATCTTATTGATTGTGATGATTAATCCTCCCTTGTTCTAAATTTAATTTGTTATTATTTGTAATCGTATTAATCGGTTATGAGGGGTAACAATACAAAATAAAATTCACAAAAATAATAAAACACAATAATTCATTATTAGTGATAATCGAATCAATCGATTTGAATTGGTAATGGTACAAAACCCCTAATCTTTTGACTATGGTGATCAAACCTATTGATCATTGCGGTTAATTGTGCCAAATCAGGGTTGTACGCCCAGAACATCTAAAACAACTTCAAAACACTTTTCAAACATTTTTCAAACTTCAAACTCCAAATACAGATTTTTATCTACGACAGGCTATTCAAAGCCTTCAAACCTTCTAATCAAATTTCAAACCTTAAGGGCGTACAACCCGTCCCCCGAACTACGTTGACTCTGATTCTCCATAAGGAGATACGTAGGCACTTGGCAACAAGGCGAGTCCCCTTCCCTAAAATCTCAATTTTTCCCCTATTCACTTCCTTAGCTATAAACCTCAATTTTAACCATAAACCTTTATCCTTAGATTCAAAGCCAATAGGAAAGGGTTGAGGGTGCCTAACACCTTCCCTCGACCTGAATATAGTATCTTACCCCGAATCTCGTATCTACGTAGGGTTTCCTATTCGCCCTTCAGAATAGGTGGCGACTCTCTAAAGCTAAATTTTTAGGCAGGTTGCTACAGCTGGCGACTCTGCTGGGGATAACTATTTCGGTGAATTACTATGCTCCTATAGGTTTTAGGTTTTGGCAGGGTTTAGGTTTGGCAGCTTTTTAGGGTTTGGCTAATTCGCCTTTTTTAGGGTTTGCAATTATTTTTTTTTGTTTTTTGTCTAAAAATATTTAATTGTTTATAATATGTTTATATTTAATTGTTTATGTTAATATATTTATATTTAATTGCCTAATTGTTATATTTTTATATACACTGCTGGCATTATGTAATGGTAAAACCCTAAGTGTGGGAGTTAACTTTGAGATCAATAGGGGAGTATGAATCGCCTACGAGTCTCATTGATAACTCCACTCGGAGTGGGTTGAGTATTCGGAAATGTCCAACACGAGGCTTGACTTTGTTGAGGGCTGGACTGGATACTTAGCTGATCTCTCCGGGAACCTACCCCAAAAATTCGAACCTCATGGATAAAATGAGTTGTTCTAAAATCCGAAGAGACAAAAAGTCTCGGAGGCTACGAACGACCCCATGAGACCTTCTAGAACCCCCCTATAAAAAGGTTGGCTCCCAAGAGCCGCTACGTCGAACCTATGAACTTATGTGATTATGTGCAATATGTATATATATGTGGTGATCATTATTTTTATTATTTCTTTTTCATTCATCATTTATCATGTGCATTCTTGCATCATATTTTATTCAAAAAAAAAAAGAAAGAAAAAATATCATACATATCATGCATGGCATGCACATCATTTTCATGGCATTAAGAGAAGATTTCTCTTCTATCTCCAGAGCAAGGGACCATTGGGAAGGATAACCTAACATCCTGACCATATTATCCAACAAGATTTCAGCGGAAGAGATTAATGGATCAGCAAAAGCAACAGGGTGGCCAACGCACCTAGAGGTCCAAGCCAAAACGATCATTCACCCCGTTGTACATGCCACTGTCTCAAGCCTTGCAACGTCTACTCAGTCAGAACTTGATAACTCTGCTGCCTCCATACTCAGCTCCGGCTAACCCTGCTTCCGGGTACAAGCATCATGCCAGGTGCGCTTATCATTCAGACAGTCCTGGCCATGATACAGAGGACTGTGGGCCGTTAAAGCACAAGATCCAAGATCTGATTGAAGAAGGGCTCATCGAGTTCGAAGATCCTAGCAAGTCTAAAGCCATAGGTGGCTAGAAAGAGGATTTCTCAGATCATTAGTTTTGTTTTCATTCGCAATTTCTTTCTGTTTGTTTAAACATTAGTCTTATGACATATGCTATGTACTTTACAACAATCATTAATGCATTGCTTACATTTGTCTTGATTTATTTCTGGTGTTCTCACTATATTTAAAACTGTGTTTCTACTCGGTTTTCTTGTCTGTGATATTCAACTCTTGTGGAAAGTTTTACGCCTTTTGAGGGAGAATGACGAAAACGATACCATAATTTCATACAATATGCTTTCGAACAGACCGTGTTGACGATGTACAGGCATTGTTTCAATTCCCAAATAATGGAGGTATAAGGATGTTAATCCCTCGTCAACCCCTTTGAGCCTAAAGAAGTAGGAGTTTTCCTTCATATAAAATAAAACCCTTAATATATAACCTGGGGTAGGGTAGCTGCTCAGTTGACTTAATCATCCCAAATTGTTCCTTTGAACATAATCACCGATGGTTCCCCATCATCGTCCGGCAGTCAATATCCGCAAAGAAAAAGAAAGCAATGCAAGGGCCTGCTAAGTCAAAACCTATTAAGGAGACTTAGGCAAAATTGGGGCATCCCGCTGACTGTAGTTTTAAAACGAACAGTTCATGCAAAAGTTAGGGATAACAAAGTCGAAAAGAGGTCACTATGTACCTTCAACAAAAGGAAAGATATTACAAAAAAAAGGAGGATGACTGCCTTTGCAAAATAAACTTCTGGTTTTTGAACCATCAAAAATATCAATATTCCCAAAGTCTTTTTGAAGACTAAATGCATAGCTAACTGAGCATAGGACTGGAGAACATCACGAAGATTGGGATGGGTGCAAATAAACTTTGAGCCTCTATCTTTTGTTTCTTTAAACCTTGAACCAGGCCACGTTACAACCCTCAAAAGTCCTAACTGAAACATGGTTAGTTCGAAAGCATGCTGTTACCAAAGGTATCCCGACTCCTTAAGGTCTACTATAACCCTTGAGTTGATATCACTTTCTTACAAAAAAAAAACGTTGTTTTACTCAAAAATGTTTTTAAACTTTCAAGACAGACATATGCATTTGCATCTTATGAATTTCATTACAAAGTACACTTGTCTATATAGATTTAAATGTTAACATCAGGGAGAAGTTGCATGGGGCATGGCTAATGGCTAAAAATCCTACTGACTGATGAAGTAGCTTTTAAAAGCTTGTCAAAAAAAAAAGGAAAAAAAAAGGGAAACATCTCTTACGCATGACTGGGATGGCTAATGTGTACACATGGCATAACTCGTCATCATCCCATTTACATGGGGCAAACAAATCAAGATCCATAGAATCTCTCAAAGATGTTGGATAGCCCATGGCACAAGTCCATCACCTGGGGGCACGTTGCAAAGGTCACTCAGTATCAGATGGTGTCAATGCCAGTCTCACATCCTTTCCAGGAACCTTTTTAGGATATTTCTCAATCTGTCCATATAGTCTTCTTTAAGACATTTTCAAAATACTTTTCACCCTTTCTAGGACCCTTTTTCAGACAGTCTTTTAAGACACATTTTCCTATCCCTTCTATTTTCAAACTCTTTCAGATAGTCTTTTTAAAGACCAGCCTCCTTATCCTTTCTATTTTCAAACCCTTGCAAATAGTCTTCTCTAAGACACATTCCTCACTAAGAGCCTTTTCTAGGTAGTCTTTTGTAAGACATCTCTTGACTTTTTCAGTTAGTCTTTTTCGAGACATATTTCAAACTTTCTCTTATGCTTACAAGAACCTTGTCAAACTTTGTTTAAAGTACACAGTCTTCTCTAAGACAATTCACCACCCTTTCTAGGGTGATCTTCTTCAAGATACTTTTCCTAAAGTTTTGTCAAAAACATCGCATTCCACAAAAACAGTCTTAATCCTCTATAGGAATATTTTTGACCTTCTGCACAAACATACCCCTTCGAGCTTTGTTCAAAGCGCAATCTTGTTTAAGACAATTTCCCATTCTTTCCAAGGACCTCTTCAGGTAGTCTTATAGAAGACATCATCTCATTCTGAGTACTCAGCAAATCACTGTCCGTTAGGCGCGACCGAAACGCATGACTCATTCTGAGAAGCATCGCTTCACATTCAAATCAACACTTAGCATCAAGGAGACCTCGAAATTGGTCTAATCAAAGACGATCATTCCTGATAAAGACCCTTGAATGGGGAAACCACGTTCAGAGGGTTTTCCTAAAACAGGGGTATACAATCAAGAATCTTATTGACTAGGGGCATATCTTTCAAGAATTCAAACACTGGGGCAATGCATATCAGGCAAGACATGGTGAAATTCGAGTTCCCTCGAAAGGTCCCTCCTTCAAGTCAAGGGGCACATCTCTCAAAATTTCTGATATTCGGGAAGTCACACTAGCATCATATAAAGAGCATTGTTGCATATTTGATCTTCTCACGCCTGTACTATTCACATCCCGCAGTGTGGGATAGGCATACATGCATAATTCTCATTGAGAATCTCATTACATGACGCATGCATCATGACATTGCATAAAACTAACGCTACCTTTTCAGGTCACTTCACTTCAAAAAGATGTTATCATCAAATTACCACGCAAACATGATCGTATCAACGATTCAATCTTAATAGATACAATTCCAATACTTCATTCCATGTCTTTCTTCAAAGGCAATCCAGAAGCAATCAAACAGTTTCTTACCTTTCCAGGTAGTCTTGTCCAAGATAACTATCCTAACCTTCCCAAGCAGTCTTGTTTAAGACATATCCCAAACCTTTCTAGGTAATTCCGTTTAAAACGCTCGCATCCTTTATAGGAATCTTTTTAGATGGTTTTGTTTAAAACGTTTCATATCCTCTATAGGAATCTTTTTAGATAGTTTTGTTTAAAACGTTTCATATCCTTTATAGGAATCTTTTTAGATAGTTTTGTTTAAAACGTTTCATATCCTTTATAGGAATCTTTTTAGATAGTTTTGTTTAAAACGTTTCATATCCTTTATAGGAATCTTTTTAGATAGTTTTGTTTAAAACGTCTCGCATCCTTTATAGGAATCTTTTTAGATAGTTTTGTTTAAAACGTTTCGCATCCTTTATAGGAATCTTTTTAGATAGTTTTGTTTAAAACGTTTCGCATCCGTTATAGGAATCTTTTTAGATGGTTTTGTTTAAAACGTTTCATATCCTCTATAGGAATCTTTTTAGATATTTTGTTTAAAACATTTCATATCCTTTATAGGAATCTTTTTAGATAGTTTTGTTTAAAATGTTTCATATCCTTTATAGGAATCTTTTTAGATAGTTTTGTTTAAAACGTTTCATATCCTTTATAGGAATCTTTTTATATAGTTTTGTTTAAAACGTTTCATATCCTTTATAGGAATCTTTTTAGATAGTTTTGTTTAAAACGTTTCATATCCTCTATAGGAATCTTTCTAGATAGTTTTGTTTAAAACACATCGCTCCCTTTATAGGAATCTTTCTAAATAGTTTTGTTTAAAACACATCGTTTCCTTTATAGGAATCTTTCTAGATTAGTTTTGTTTAAAACATATCGTTCCCTTTATAGGAATCTTTCTAGATTAGTTTTGTTTAAAACATATCATATCCTCTATAGGAATCTTTTTAGATATTTTGTTTAAAACATTCCATATCCTTTATAGGAATCTTTTTAGATAGTTTTGTTTAAAACTCATCATATCCTTTATAGGAATCTTTTTAGATAGTTGTGTTTAAAACGTTTCATATCCTTTATAGGAATCTTTTTAGATAGTTTTGTTTAAAACGTTCCATGTCCTCTATAGGAATCTTTTTAGATAGTTTTGTTTAAAACGTTTCATGGCCTTTGTAGGAACCTTTCTAAGAAGTTTTGTTTAAAACATATCGTTCTCTTTATAGGAACCTCTCTAGGTAATCTTGTTTAAGATATCTCGTGTCCTATCCAGGAACCTTTCTAAGTGAGTCTTGTGTAAGACGTATTACATCCATTTCAAAAAAAAAAACCTTTTCAGGTAGCCTTCTTCGAGACATTCTTGTTTTAAGTACCTTTGGAGGTAGTCTTATTCGAGACATTCCTGTTCTAAGTACCTTTTCAGGTAATCTTTTTCACAAAAAAAAAAAAACAATTTGGCATCCTTTTCAGTCTTCTTTAAGACATTCTACGAACCTTTCTGGGTGATCTTTTCTAAGAAATTCATTGTCCTCTCCAAGAATCTCTTTAGGTAGCCTCTTCAGGTAGTCTTCTTCAAAGCAAATTTTCGTATCCATTCCAGAAACCTCTTCAGGTAGTCTTATGTAAGACATTACTTTATATCTCTTCAGATACAATCAAATGGATGGCATCTATAAGCCCATCTCCCACAAATCTCCTTTCCTATGCAAGCAAATTTCAGGGCATTTCAGTGTCCAATCATCTTCTACCTCTTCAGGTTCAAGAAGATTGAACAGGGGCAGCTGTCATACCCCAAAATTTGCCCTCCCATATTCCATTCACAATAATGCAAAGCTCAAGGTTCAGTCCCAAAGATCACTCACTCCAAAGTCCAAGATGATCCATAGTCAACTGGTTTGACCTAAAAAAGTCAACCATCACCAGAGTATAGTCAAAGCTTCCCAATTTTGGTCAACATCTAGTATGTGAAGTACAACCATCATTTGATCAAAGATTGATCATGATTCCATTAATAGAAACTCAGAGATGAACAAATACACAAAGGTTCAAATTAGGGTTTCTAAGGAGAAAGTCAACCCAACTTTGACAGGGCATAACTTTCACATGGAACATCAAAAATGCCCCACTCAAAGCCTATTTTGAAGGAAATTGGATTCTCTACAACTTTGTCTCTCACAAGCCAGGGCTAAAAATGATTCATTTGAGAGATACAGTGCAAAATATTACAGGTCATTTTCAAGCATCCTTCAAAAGCAGTTTTTTCGCAAAGAGGATATGGTCAAGATAAAAGCTCCAGATGAAAAATATATTCCAAAGTGGCTTATAGAGGACCTTTTGAGGTTTCCAAAAAAGTCTTAGAACTCATTCATAGCTTAAAAATTGAGTGAGATATGCTTGATCGAAGATGGGTGATTTTGGAGGACCAAATGTGAAATACAAGGGGTTTAAATTGGAATATTTTGCAAATGGGCCTATGTTTGATGACTCAAACTTGATCCAGAAGATATCCAAACCATAAGCCACGAATTTCACCTTTCATTTTATTTTATATGATTTTTTATTTTATTTAAAAATGATATAAAATGATATAATTGAAGGAAATCAAGTATTTTGTGAAAAAAAGATCCATATTGACTATTTCCAATCAATATTAATGGTCAAAAATAATATATTTTCGTGCATAAATCAAATGGGGAAGATTGACACAATATTTGCCAAATATGGTAACTTGTGAATCAAGAATAAAGTGAATTTACTCAAACATGGCAAAGTTGGATTTAGTGATCATTGGGCTTCAAATTTTTGACCTAATACAAGCTTATAAGTATCAGAAGCTAGGCACACGAAGAGGGGTTGGAAAATTAGGGGAGAGCCGGTGCATTCAAGGACACAAATTTCCTCACAAAACTCAAAATCGGATTCAGGGATTGGGAGCTTTTCAAAAGGATTTAAGGATCACAAAACGTTCCTAGGATCACTCTGAAGCTACCTGGATAATCGCGCTACCCCAACAACCCCAGAACAATCTCCAATAAACCAAGGTACGTTCTTGAAATTCTTTGATTCGGAATCATAGATTTACGGTGCATGAGCATGTTTTGAATGTACATGTGTTTGTCGTGATGTTCTGGACCTATATGATTGATTAATTTGAAGTTTTCACGCTCACGCCGTAAGATGCCATGGTCGGATTTTAGGGTTTGAAAATAGGGTTTTCTGATTTAGAAGGAATTAGGGCTAATTATAGGGATAGTAGGATTCGTGACGATGAGATGGTCTGGTATGTGGTCTTACCTTTAGCTTTGGGGCTGTGGTTTAGTTTTGATGATGTGCAGGACCTATGGCAATGGAGGTCTGAAACCGTCGGTAAAAACTATGCTAAAACGACGGTGGGAGGTCAGGGACGAAGGCGTGTCATTACGCCATGGGCTCGTTCAAATCTCGCGCTTGTTTTTTTCCAGATAGCTGCGTTGATTTTGTATTTGTTCATTTAGAAGCATGTGACATACAAAAGCGCTTCGTAGTTGGGTTGGTAAGAGTACTAGTTGAGTCATGGGGGCGTGGGTTCAACACCTCGCTCCCTCAAATATTTTTTCCAAAATTCCCATCTCCAATTGTGTACTACGCAACCATATGATTCCCCATGGTCCTTCAGATCTGGACCTTAGAACCAACAGCCACCTAGATCCAATGAACTCTGATCTAATACCCATAACATACACCCTCAAACCAACCATAGGGAATCAAAATCACTAACTAACTTATTTATTTTAATTGATTTAAATATTTTAGTTAATTATATTTGATATTTATTTATATAATGATTTATTTTTATAAGTTAATATATATTATAAATGTTAAATTTCTAACTTATTGATTCGTTCCGATTAAATTCATTAGTCGTGATGGGCAATAATTAATTTTCTTAAAATATTTATTTAATTAAAATATAATCAATTATATTCGATTAAATGGTTGCAATTATCTTATTGATTGTGATGATTAATCCTCCCTTGTTCTAAATTTAATTTGTTATTATTTGTAATCGTATTAATCGGTTATGAGGGGTAACAATACAAAATAAAATTCACAAAAATAATAAAACACAATAATTCATTATTAGTGATAATCGAATCAATCGATTTGAATTGGTAATGGTACAAAACCCCTAATCTTTTGACTATGGTGATCAAACCTATTGATCATTGCGGTTAATTGTGCCAAATCAGGGTTGTACGCCCAGAACATCTAAAACAACTTCAAAACACTTTTCAAACATTTTTCAAACTTCAAACTCCAAATACAGATTTTTATCTACGACAGGCTATTCAAAGCCTTCAAACCTTCAAATCAAATTTCAAACCTTAAGGGCGTACAACCCGTCCCCCGAACTACGTTGACTCTGATTCTCCATAAGGAGATACGTAGGCACTTGGCAACAAGGCGAGTCCCCTTCCCTAAAATCTCAATTTTTCCCCTATTCACTTCCTTAGCTATAAACCTCAATTTTAACCATAAACCTTTATCCTTAGATTCAAAGCCAATAGGAAAGGGTTGAGGGTGCCTAACACCTTCCCTCGACCTGAATATAGTATCTTACCCCGAATCTCGTATCTACGTAGGGTTTCCTATTCGCCCTTCAGAATAGGTGGCAACTCTCTAAAGCTAAATTTTTAGGCAGGTTGCTACACAACAGTAGTGAAGAAACTATCTCTTTGAGGGAGATTACTGCTTGTTGACTTGATGGGGAATCCTTGTGTATGAACCGTCATCGAAGAGGAAGGTTCTTTCACGTCTCGCAGGGGAAACTTGAGTAGATGCCTCAGTGACCCAGGCACGAATATGATCAAAGCCTATCTAGGCTATGCTAATTATGCAGTTATGATGTGTGCAGTATGCATGAATATTATGATGATTATAAAATGTAAAGTGAATGTGCAATAGAATTGTCGCGGATGTGAAATCCTGTGATACGACTTGAATTTTTGTTGATCAGAAAATGTCTTCTCCTTGGAATTTGTACTTTGCACTCTGTTGGGGATACCGGGTTACCAGTTGTCCGCTGTTAGAAGTGAGTGAAATGACTTGAAGTTGAAGATCCGTCATCGGGAGATGTTCGCAAAGCGACCTCATGGGGAAATTTGGGTTCCCGGAGTCTCAACCGTTTTCGGAGCAACTGTTTGCATTCTTCCTATTGTTTGTAAACCTTAGAAAGAAATTTCACCTTTATTTTTGCGAGTAAATCATTTTATTTTATGAAAACATTTGTTTCAAGAAAATGACTGTTAAACTTAAAATGTATTTTAAGAAACTGAATAAGACTCGATTGCAAAGAAAAGGCACATGGCTCAAATTATTATTTATGGAATGGTAATCAACCAAATGCTTGATTCCATGGAGCATTTACAGAGTTGGAAATTGGTAATTTTCGGGAAAAGGACTACGATGAAACGTGACGACCGTTATATTTCCCTTCCACTCGGAATTGCGCTGTATTCGTTGCTTCGTAGAAGATGACCTACTGATGATGAATACTCCGCTATGGATTTTCTGAATGATCAAGTTTGTCCTGAACACAGTTATTTGCCATATATCCCTAACTTTTGCGTAAACTACCCCTTTTGAGTTTTAAGTCTACCGGGATTGATTATATATTTTTTATGTCTCTAATTTTTGCCTGAATCGCCCTTTCGGGTTTTTGATTCACCGAGACGCTCTTTTTTTCCTAAGCCGCTCTTTGCGAGTTTTCAACTTAGCGAGTTGTTCTTTTGTTTATTTAGGCGAAGCATTTCTTGACTGCGTCGACGTTCACAATACGGGTGAATTCTTCTCCATCCATTGTCGTGAGTATTAAGGCTCCTCCTGAGAAAGCTCTCTTGACCACGTATGGGCCGTCATAATTGGGAGTCCATTTCCCTCTCGAATCTGTGAGAAAAGATTGAATCTTTTTGAGCACAAGGTCGCCTTCTTTGATTGTTCGAGGTCGAACCTTTTTGTCGAAAGCTTTCTTCATTCTTTGTTGATATAGCTGTCTGTGGCATAAAGCTGTCATGCGCTTTTCTTCGATTAAGTTCAACTCATCGAATCGGCTTTGACACCACTCGGCTTCTGTTAATTTTGCCTCCATCAAGACTCTCATTGATGGGATCTCAACCTCTATGGGTAAGACTGGCTCCATGCCATATACAAGGGAGAAAGGAGTTGCTCCAGTCGAAGTACGTACAGATGTACGGTAACCATGAAGAGCAAACGGGAGCATTTCATGCCAATCTTTGTAAGTGATGACCATTTTTTGAATGATTTTCTTGATGTTTTTGTTAGCCGCTTCTACAGCCCCATTCATCTTTGGTCTGTAAGGAGATGAGTTGTGATGTTCAATCTTGAATTCTTCACAAAGTTCCTTCATCATTTTGTTATTCAAATTCGACCCATTGTTAGTGATTATCTTGCTAGGAATGTCGTAGCGACAGATGATGTGATTTTTGATAAACCTGACAACAACTTGTCTTGTGACGTTCGCATATGAAGCTGCTTCAACCCACTTGGTGAAATAGTCTATGGCTACCAAGATGAAGCGATGTCCGTTGGACGCTTTCGGCTCGATCATTCCAATCATGTCGATTCCTCATGTAACACCCCGAATTTAATTAAATTGGTTAATTAAATTATTGAAGGATTTAAATAATTGATTTAGTCGAATTTGGATTGTCGGTGTTATTTAAGGGCGTATTTGGAATTATATAAATTGAAGACGGATATTCGGAAAATAATATTAAGAATAATATTATTTATAAGTCGGAATTATTATATTGAAGGAATTATTATTACAAGTGATATTTTGGTTATTGAGTTATATCTCTTATTGGGCCTAAATTGATTTTGGAGGATATTAAATAAATAAGAGTTGTTAACCACTAAGCCCAAATTGGATTTTAAATTAGGGTTTTAGAGATGAGAAAGAGTAGTTGTCATTTTTTTTTGGAGAAAACAAGAATAGAAGAGAAAGAGGCAAGCTTTGGAGAAGATGAACAAAGCTTGAAGATTTCCATCTATGGTGCCAAATTGGAGACCCAACAAGTTGCCTCAAATTGAATAAGGTAAGGGTGGGATTCTCTTCCTATAATGGGGCTTATGAAACTTTGTATGTTGGGGATTAGGGATTTATATTATTGCATTATTTTGTGTTGATTGTTACTTGAAAAAAATGGAATTTGTTTAAGTTAATCTGGAAATTGAAATTGTTTATGGTGTTGCTATTGCGCGTTAGAAATAGAAACAGAACAATTGATTAATATTCTGTGCAAAATAGGAATGAATAAATAGAAGATGAGAGAAATGGCATGACAGCCGGTATAGCCCGTGACGGGCGGAAAACTTGTGTGTTCCATTGTTTTTTTTTTCTCTTTTGTTTGGTTAATAGAAATTCGACACTGTAGCATAAAAGCTTGAGATGCCGCCCCATATATGAATGAAGTCCTTTGTTCTTTTCAATTCTCGTGGGACGCGGATTGCTTCTTTTATCATTTTTTTATGGTATGAGATACACTTGTTCCTTTTCCATTGCCTGTGACGTGTGACACTAGTATTAGTATGTAATGTTCTCCATTGGCCTTATAATTAGAATATAATAGTTGTTGTTGTGCTGATAGTAGTTGTTGTGCTGATATGTAAATTAAAAGGTAGCAAGGTTACTTGAGAACTCATGTAGTTATATGTGGAGAAAAACAATGTGATAAATTACTATAGCTACCAGGACTCCTTTTATAAAAACAAATAGAATTAACCAACTCCTTAATTTTAGAAATAGTCCCATTTGATCAAAAGAGCCAAATTAAGCGATATATTTAGTTGTCCAAAATTTGATGAAAATTGACGTGGTAGTTAAGTTTAATTAGTAGATTAACATGGTGGTGTTAATTTGTTGAAATTGTGATATTTTACGAATCGACTGAAATTATGTTTGATTTAAATATTCTTTATAAATAAATTATAATAATTTAATAGAATTGTCAATAGAGTTGTTAGAGTTGTCAATAGAGTTGTTAGAGTCGACAATAAGTTGTTGAAGTTATTTTGAATTATTAAGAGTCATATTTTTATTTGTTTTGAGTAATTCTGACATGTTTAGAGTTGTCAGTGTATAACGTCGGTGTTTGTTTTTTTTCATTAGAACCTTAACAATTCATATCTTTTGGACCGTAACTCCGTTTGAGTCTCTGTTCGAGGCGTTAGAAAGCTAGCGTGATATTCTTTTCAATAAAAAAGGTTTTGAGCAATAGAATGCTAGAAATTGGAAATGGAGTAGAAATTGAAGTGAATTAAATTAATATAGTTTGATATTAATTGGTTAAATTAATTGCAATGAGTTTAATTGATTGGAATATACTTGAAGTTGGATCAATCATTCGGTTTGTCGGTAAATTACGGTATTTTGAGGATTCGTCTCTAATTGTGTTTTAGCTTGAATATGTATGTTGAGAATAATATATGTATATGCCATGATGTTGTGCTAATATTGATTCTCTGTGGTTAGTTGGTTAGCATTAAATTAATGAATAATTGCTTGATGTGGAAAGTGTGTGTTTATGTATAATTGGCAAAAATGAGAATTAACATGAGATAGTATGGTTACTAGTGTTAATTGGATTGTGTGAATCGTAATTGATTAATTGACCTTTTATATGTGAATGATATGTATGTGTTGTGAATGTTGTGTACAATTGGTGGATAATTCATCGAGTTGAATTATTGTGATATGCTAAATATTAAGATGGTAGAGATGATCTTAATTGCATATGTTTGATTAACATTGTACATACATTCATATCATGGATGCCTTGAAACAAAGGTGGTTTGCTTTGAAACATAAGCGGGGCTTAGATTCTAAAGTGAATCGGAAGCGGTAAACTATATGTTTACATTTGGTGGCTTTGATCTTGTCCGGATCTGAAGCGTGGCTAGATTCTATATGAATCGGAAGCGGTGGAACTTTGGGTCCACATTGGGTACCACATGCATAGAGTCACATGTCTTGCATTGAGTCACATTGAGGTTAAGTGATGTTTGCAAATATGCATTTATGTGATTGTCATGTGTACATGAGATGTGATAATTGAAATTGGTGATGTTTTGATATATAATTGGTTAAACGTGTGAATATGTGACAATGATGGATTGTGTATATATTTGGGATAATAGTATTGGATCTTTTGAGTATTATACCATTGAATTTTGTGCTTACTTGAATATGTGAAATTTATTAGATGATACTATTTACATGATTATAACTTGTTGTGTGATGAAAAGTATGTGAGATTAATGAACTGTAGAAGTATGATGTGTATAGTAGCTATTGACACTTGTGATGTGATGATTTTATATGTCTGAATCCTAGCATGCAATTTATCATATGCCCACTTATATGATTTGATATCTCACCCTTTTCTCTTGTTTTTGCCGTTGCCTTTATATTGGTAACGTGCAGGTATTCAAGTATGAAGATTTAGTTGCCGTTACTCGAGTCGGTTGTCGCTCTGATACGTAGCACTCTGGGGGGAATGATTTATGTCATTCATGATGTTGTTGTTTAATTGTGTTATCTTGGTTGAACAAAATGATAAGTTAACTGAAGATATTTTATTGAATACTTGTTTAAGTGATTCCGCTGTGTTTTAATAAAATAAGTTATTCTGTTTCAAAGGTGCTATGTATCCGCTTTATGCGACGAGTTGATTTGTTTTGTTTTTATTATGTGACGCCTCATTTGTTTATTGAGAAATTTTGAAAACTCTGATTTATATATATTTGTCGGGTAGAAATGGGGTGTTACATTAGTGTGAAAAGTATGTGAGATTAATGAACTGTAGAAGTATGATGTGTATAGTAGCTATTGACACTTGTGATGTGATGATTTTATATGTCTGAATCCTAGCATGCAATTTATCATATGCCCACTTATATGATTTGATATCTCACCCTTTTCTCTTGTTTTCGCCGTTGCCTTTATATTGGTAACGTGCAGGTATTCAAGTATGAAGATTTAGTTGCCGTTACTCGAGTCGGTTGTCGCTCTGATACGTAGCACTCTGGGGGGAATGATTTATGTCATTCATGATGTTGTTGTTTAATTGTGTTATCTTGGTTGAACAAAATGATAAGTTAACTGAAGATATTTTATTGAATACTTGTTTAAGTGATTCCGCTGTGTTTTAATAAAATAAGTTATTCTGTTTCAAAGGTGCTATGTATCCGCTTTATGCGACGAGTTGATTTGTTTTGTTTTTATTATGTGACGCCTCATTTGTTTATTGAGAAATTTTGAAAACTCTGATTTATATATATTTGTCGGGTAGAAATGGGGTGTTACATTAGTGGTATCAGAGCAGGTCGGTCCGTCCGGCCAAGTTATCGAGTCAGTTGAGTTGTGTGACAGTTGAATGCTGTCAGTATTTTATTCCTTAGTACGCGACATGTGTGTGAAACACTGTCGGTACTTATTTGCTTTGTTGCAGGGATTGGTTTGACTCCAAGTTGGAGAGAAGTTTTACTTCTCGTAGATGTTTCTGTTGTAAGGGATGGTCAGGTATGCTGTCGACAAGCAACGATGCAAGTGTTGTTGAGAGTTTTGGGACGATGTGAAGTTAATGATAATTTTGGGAGACAGAAGTTAGAAAGTGGCGATGTTCAGCACAGTTGAGGACTGAGAACTTGTCGGTGTGTTTAACCTTTGCATCTAATGTCGGTGTTTGACAAGTGTTAAAGTGATAAAGTTACGGTAGACTTTATGTTGGACTCGCATAAGTGATTAACAGACGTAGTCGATGTGTGAAGGATTGTGAATCGTGAACCCGAGTTGGAACTTGAGAATGCGCGTAGCTTGATTTTCGGATATCTGATTTGAACTCCGTTTGAAGCGTCAAAAGATAACGAGATGAAATGGATTATTAGGATGGTTGCCGCAACCGTAATAAATTTGATTTTGACGTTGTGATGTTGGGATCAGGTGCAGTTTGGTGTCGAGGTTATTTGAGGAGTTTGGGAGATAACATAAATTTTTTTTTATGCTTGATGTCGATGTTTACAATTCAGATAAAGTCAGAGATTTGTATCTTGAGTTTCGAGTATCAGTTGGACGTACCGTTTGAGCCTACGAAGAGGTGAAGTTGTATTCTACTTTATGGAAATGTGTAAGCTTGTTGAATAAGAATGGTCATTACCGCAAATGTCTGAAGTGAAGTTAAGCAGAACTTGTTGTTGATGATTAAGATGGGAGAACGAGATGTTCGGTATTAAAGATGATTTGAGTACTGATGACTCTTAAGGAAGAGTGAAGTAGTAGTGAAGAAAAAGTCAGACCTAAGGATGATAGAAGTTGTATTTGGGATGCCAAAAGTGGCGGCGTGTATAAAAGAAGGATTGTATGGAATTTTCTATTGCCAGTTTATCGGGAGGAGGACTTCGATTGAGGCGAAACAAACTGTGTGATGCTAATCATATTATTGGATTTAAGCGGAAATTCAGAAAGGACGCTGTTATGATGTAACAACGATTTATACTCCACTATGGTTGTCGGATACCAATTGACAAATTGGGGAACTGATCACCCTCAATCTATTGTTAATGGTAGACGAAACTTGTGTTGGATGTTATAGATTTGTCTTGTTGTCTTAATGGTGTAGAAAGTGTATTTATATTTTATCGTGAAGTTAGTCGCTCATCAGTTGGTGTAGCTTGGTAAGAGGAATGGTTGAGTAAGAATCAGATGAATTAACAATTGGTGTGGTGCGTTTTATGCAAGTGAGTGTCGCTAAACGAAAGATTGGAAACATCAAGTGAAACAACGATGTGGGGATGAGTATTGAAGAAAGTTTGTATTGGATCGAGAATTTGTGAACCATATAAGTGGACGGAATTTTATCGAGAATGGTGACTTAAAAGAGAATTATCAGAGTTGAGCAGCGGAAGCCTTAGGTGACACTGTTGTTGTAAGGCTTGAGGGAGTACGAAACTATATGCAAGAAGTCGGTAAATATGAGTTATTTTGATGTTTAAATTAATGGACTGTTGGAATAAGTGTGATACGCCAGGAATACTGCATTGAGTCGTTGATTATTAAGAAACTGGTAAGAACTGTAATGTGTTTGTGTTCAGGAGAATCGTTGTTGTGAGAAAGAGGTAGTGATCGAAGTGTTACCATGCGCGATTTGGAGATTTGAGATTTGGACACGAGGTTTGTGTTTGGATGGTGTTGAGCGAATTTTCGAGGACGAAAATATTCTAAGTGGGGGAGAGTTGTAACACCCCGAATTTAATTAAATTGGTTAATTAAATTATTGAAGGATTTAAATAATTGATTTAGTCGAATTTGGATTGTCGGTGTTATTTAAGGGCGTATTTGGAATTATATAAATTGAAGACGGATATTCGGAAAATAATATTAAGAATAATATTATTTATAAGTCGGAATTATTATATTGAAGGAATTATTATTACAAGTGATATTTTGGTTATTGAGTTATATCTCTTATTGGGCCTAAATTGATTTTGGAGGATATTAAATAAATAAGAGTTGTTAACCACTAAGCCCAAATTGGATTTTAAATTAGGGTTTTAGAGATGAGAAAGAGTAGTTTTCATTTTTTTTTGGAGAAAACAAGAATAGAAGAGAAAGAGGCAAGCTTTGGAGAAGATGAACAAAGCTTGAAGATTTCCATCTATGGTGCCAAATTGGAGACCCAACAAGTTGCCTCAAATTGAATAAGGTAAGGGTGGGATTCTCTTCCTATAATGGGGCTTATGAAACTTTGTATGTTGGGGATTAGGGATTTATATTATTGCATTATTTTGTGTTGATTGTTACTTGAAAAAAATGGAATTTGTTTAAGTTAATCTGGAAATTGAAATTGTTTATGGTGTTGCTATTGCGCGTTAGAAATAGAAACAGAACAATTGATTAATATTCTGTGCAAAATAGGAATGAATAAATAGAAGATGAGAGAAATGGCATGACAGCCGGTATAGCCCGTGACGGGCGGAAAACTTGTGTGTTCCATTGTTTTTTTTTTCTTTTGTTTGGTTAATAGAAATTCGACACTGTAGCATAAAAGCTTGAGATGCCGCCCCATATATGAATGAAGTCCTTTGTTCTTTTCAATTCTCGTGGGACGCGGATTGCTTCTTTTATCATTTTTTTATGGTATGAGATACACTTGTTCCTTTTCCATTGCCTGTGACGTGTGACACTAGTATTAGTATGTAATGTTCTCCATTGGCCTTATAATTAGAATATAATAGTTGTTGTTGTGCTGATAGTAGTTGTTGTGCTGATATGTAAATTAAAAGGTAGCAGGGTTACTTGAGAACTCATGTAGTTATATGTGGAGAAAAACAATGTGATAAATTACTATAGCTACCAGGACTCCTTTTATAAAAACAAATAGAATTAACCAACTCCTTAATTTTAGAAATAGTCCCATTTGATCAAAAGAGCCAAATTAAGCGATATATTTAGTTGTCCAAAATTTGATGAAAATTGACGTGGTAGTTAAGTTTAATTAGTAGATTAACATGGTGGTGTTAATTTGTTGAAATTGTGATATTTTACGAATCGACTGAAATTATGTTTGATTTAAATATTCTTTATAAATAAATTATAATAATTTAATAGAATTGTCAATAGAGTTGTTAGAGTTGTCAATAGAGTTGTTAGAGTCGACAATAAGTTGTTGAAGTTATTTTGAATTATTAAGAGTCATATTTTTATTTGTTTTGAGTAATTCTGACATGTTTAGAGTTGTCAGTGTATAACGTCGGTGTTTGTTTTTTTTCATTAGAACCTTAACAATTCATATCTTTTGGACCGTAACTCCGTTTGAGTCTCCGTTCGAGGCGTTAGAAAGCTAGCGTGATATTCTTTTCAATAAAAAAGGTTTTGAGCAATAGAATGCTAGAAATTGGAAATGGAGTAGAAATTGAAGTGAATTAAATTAATATAGTTTGATATTAATTGGTTAAATTAATTGCAATGAGTTTAATTGATTGGAATATACTTGAAGTTGGATCAATCATTCGGTTTGTCGGTAAATTACGGTATTTTGAGGATTCGTCTCTAATTGTGTTTTAGCTTGAATATGTATGTTGAGAATAATATATGTATATGCCATGATGTTGTGCTAATATTGATTCTCTGTGGTTAGTTGGTTAGCATTAAATTAATGAATAATTGCTTGATGTGGAAAGTGTGTGTTTATGTATAATTGGCAAAAATGAGAATTAACATGAGATAGTATGGTTACTAGTGTTAATTGGATTGTGTGAATCGTAATTGATTAATTGACCTTTTATATGTGAATGATATGTATGTGTTGTGAATGTTGTGTACAATTGGTGGATAATTCATCGAGTTGAATTATTGTGATATGCTAAATATTAAGATGGTAGAGATGATCTTAATTGCATATGTTTGATTAACATTGTACATACATTCATATCATGGATGCCTTGAAACAAAGGTGGTTTGCTTTGAAACATAAGCGGGGCTTAGATTCTAAAGTGAATCGGAAGCGGTAAACTATATGTTTACATTTGGTGGCTTTGATCTTGTCCGGATCTGAAGCGTGGCTAGATTCTATATGAATCGGAAGCGGTGGAACTTTGGGTCCACATTGGGTACCACATGCATAGAGTCACATGTCTTGCATTGAGTCACATTGAGGTTAAGTGATGTTTGAATATATGCATTTATGTGATTGTCATGTGTACATGAGATGTGATAATTGAAATTGGTGATGTTTTGATATATAATTGGTTAAACGTGTGAATATGTGACAATGATGGATTGTGTATATATTTGGGATAATAGTATTGGATCTTTTGAGTATTATACCATTGAATTTTGTGCTTACTTGAATATGTGAAATTTATTAGATGATACTATTTACATGATTATAACTTGTTGTGTGATGAAAAGTATGTGAGATTAATGAACTGTAGAAGTATGATGTGTATAGTAGCTATTGACACTTGTGATGTGATGATTTTATATGTCTGAATCCTAGCATGCAATTTATCATATGCCCACTTATATGATTTGATATCTCACCCTTTTCTCTTGTTTTCGCCGTTGCCTTTATATTGGTAACGTGCAGGTATTCAAGTATGAAGATTTAGTTGCCGTTACTCGAGTCGGTTGTCGCTCTGATACGTAGCACTCTGGGGGGAATGATTTATGTCATTCATGATGTTGTTGTTTAATTGTGTTATCTTGGTTGAACAAAATGATAAGTTAACTGAAGATATTTTATTGAATACTTGTTTAAGTGATTCCGCTGTGTTTTAATAAAATAAGTTATTCTGTTTCAAAGGTGCTATGTATCCGCTTTATGCGACGAGTTGATTTGTTTTGTTTTTATTATGTGACGCCTCATTTGTTTATTGAGAAATTTTGAAAACTCTGATTTATATATATTTGTCGGGTAGAAATGGGGTGTTACACCCCACGTGGAGAAAGGCCAAGGGGAAGAGAGTATGTTGAGGAAAGATGGTGGCACATGAATTTTATCGGCATAGATCTGACATTTGTGACACCTCTAGACATCCAACGACCGACAAACAAACAGTACTGATCGTGTCAGATACACAAATCCAATACAAAAAGGGATAGGAAAACATAAATGACCTGGCCAGCTGACCGACCGTGCTCTGATACCACTATGTAACACCCCGAACTCTATACTAAACAAATAAGATATACATTTGCGTAAATCAGAGTAAAGAAGCATGCATCTCACGAGGGCATTACACATATTTCAAAATAAAACAAACATTTTATCTTTAAACATGCAATGGTCATTTCCAAATAACACAGGATTTAAAACAACATGCAAATCACAGCGGAATAATCATCTCATCAAATAAATGGTAAAGTCGAATGATTCCAATACATCATCCACCATATCTCAACATCTTGGCGCAAGGCCATTCATCAATAAAATAACGTATTCAAATACAAAATACAGTACGAGTAAAAAAATATCTCATAACAACAAGTCATAAAATATAAACCCAACCCCATGTGTTACATATGACCAGAGCACAAGTGACTACTTAGTCACGACACCTTACAAAGATATAAATCTCTAAGCTAAGCCTCCTTCGAAGCATCACTATCCATGTAACCTGCACGTTACCAACAAAGGATAACATTCAAACAGAAGGGTGAGAATTCAAATTCTTATAGATAAATATAATATGGGAAATGTAAACCACAACAAGAATACATTTCAAGAATTCATCACTCTTCACATAAACATGCATCGTATGCAATTAATCAAGATTCACATATTCATGTCATACAACTTAGCTCATTCAATTCCACATAATCAAACATGATTTCTAATCAATGTATATAATCATGTTTCACCAACATGTGGATTCTAAGTACATATCCTTTTCGACAACATTCACGAAGTAACAATTGTATTCAAACATAATCATATTCTAAATATACAAGTTATCATCACATAATCACATACACATGTTTTTCCAAATATATAGACATGTATAAGATACACCGATGTATCACAAGTATGAACATGTATCACCAAATGCACATATTCATCTCTATCCCATTTCACAAAACATCATAGAATATATTTACATCATTGGAATCGTGTCATTAATATTACAAGTATACATGTAACCACCTCTCTTACACATGTATCATCCTCAATCAAACATGATTCACATATCCACACACACATATATATATATATATATATATATATCATTAGTACATATAAATTCACATCTACATCACATATGTTTCAATCACATATATCACATTCATAACACAACAACTATTCATATCAAATGAATCACAAATCCACATATATGCATATCCACCAACATCATTCCACACAATTCATATCACATAAATCACACCAACAACAACATTTCACACCGACACGTGCGACTCAAGTGTGACTCAATGTGATATGCATGTGGATCCCTCCGTTATCATTTTCGGTCACGCCGATTGCCACTCTCTACAGACAAGATAACCACCTCAAAGCCCCATACTCGTTAAGCTTTCAAACCCCATACTCGTTAGGTTTGGGACAAGCAAATAATCTTCGCAAGATTACCCGACATTGCCACTTTTAAAGACTCATGCTTGTGTACGTGTGCAACAAAACAAGACTCATGCATTTAAGACAATCTCTCTATCTTTTAAACTACACAATCACATCTTTACAACTTTGCACAACATTACACAACATGACTTTCAATCCAATATCACACATCAATTAGCATTTCTCAATCAATCACATATTTCATGACATTAACATCTCATAAGGCATCCATGAAAATTAGTCATACAAGATTCATCCATAACATACACATATAACTACATGTTATTTTCAATTAACATCATAATTAAATTAAACAAATGCCAATCAACCCTACTCTATCAAGTAGAAAATCTCATTAGCTTCCCAACGCTTCGAACGGCGCATAAAACAGAGTTACGGATCAAAAGTTATGGTCTTTACAAAATCTGCTCAAAATTGAACCTCTAGGTCGACGCAAACTCAGTTAGGTCGACTCAAAACTCCTCTAGGTCGACCTAACAGAAGAAAAAATAGATTTTTGGCATTCTGGACTGTTTAGGTCGACTCAGGTTCTGCATAGGTCGACCCAGGCTGCGTGAAAACTCAGATTTCACCATTTTTCTTCCCTAATCCCCTCATACAACACCCATTAACCCATATACAATCCCTACATCAATTGAAAACGAATTTTGCACATATACAAGGTTCCTAAACATGTTCCTAACCATGGGTCATCCATACAACACATTGAACAGGAACAAATCACAAAATCCAATTGGTTTCACATAAACCTTATCATTTTCTAAATTCATGAAATGGAAGAATAGAAAGCATACACAACATTACCCAATCATATAAACCTATAAGAACTTGGATTCAAACCCTTACCTCTTGAATTTCTCCTTCTAACTTCAAGAAATCTACAATTCCTCTTCTCTTGTTCTTTCTCCTCTCTTCTCTTCTCTTCTTTTCCCCAAATTGTGTTAGCTCTAAAACCCTAGTTTTCCTCTTCTTACTATATTTCTCTTAATGGGCTTAGTTATGTTATTACCCACCCATCCAATTATTAATTAGGCCCAATACATAGTATACTACTAATAACCTAATTAAACCATAAAACACAACTATGCATATAATTAGATATTTCAATTAATTAGTAATACCACATAATAATTAAATAAACAAATAATTAATAAAACACACAAATAAGCTAATAAATAAAATATCTAATAAAATCGGGCTGTTACAACTCTCCCCCACTTAAAAGATTTTCGTCCTCGAAAATTCTCTTCAAGCAACTAACCCCAGGTACAAATCCTTCATTCAACATTCAAGTACCTTCACTTCTAATCTCAAATCACTCCGCGAACTTCTTCAGAACCGAAAATAAAACTTCGGAGTTTTATCCAAACAATACTTGACGGAATACCATACAAACACACAATCCTCTCGATGTACAACTTAGCAAGTCTTTCCATCAAATATTCCATCTTTATCATGATAAAATGAACACATTTGTCCGTCTATCCATAATAATCCAAATCGCTTCACAATTACTCGACGTTTTCAACAACCCGAAACAAAATCCGTAGAAATATGATCCCACTTCCACTGGGGAATAGATAACCGTTGTACCAACTAAACGGTTTCTGACTAGTCCAACTCAAATACACAATTCCTCTATATCCCTCTTCATACTTTACCACTAAACATTTTCCTCAAATCTCGTTACATTTTAGTAGCATTATGATGTATACTCAAATCATTTCAATCTCCTTCAGTCAAAATTCTCTTTTCCAACTTCGAAGTATCAGAAATGCAAACTCGATCATGACCTTTCATGACTCTAATCTCGTCAATCTGAAAGTGATTACCTTTACCTTGATTAATCAATGTCATCTCGTCAACCAATTGCAATCCAATTTCTGACTCTCTCTAATCTCGTTAAGAACACCAGACATAGGCTTCAACATACTAAGCTTAATGCAAGGAGACGTCGCTTCACAACCAAACTCAACTCTCTAGATTGTTCCAACGATTTCCAACTCTTGGATCCTCAACATAGAAATATGCAATGACTTCCTACTCAATGCATCGGCTACAATGTTCGCTTTTCCAAGATGGTAATTCAAACCAAAATCCTAATCTCTCAAGAATCTAACCATCTTCTTTACTTCATTCTCAACTCTTGTAGTCACTACGCGCCTCAATTCTCGATCCAAACAATAATGTCTCTTATGTTCCAAAACAAACACATCGACACACAACTCCAATGTATACATCGAATAATTCTTATCATGAACTTAAAATTACCTTGAAGTATAAACTACCACTTGTCGATATCTGCATCAACTCACCTCATCTCGAATCTCATATCCAAGAAAATTCACATATTCCAACCAAAACTCACATTCATAAGGCTTCGCACAAACTTATTCTCTTTCAACATCCATTACACAATCCTTAATGTTCAATATGTTCATCGTCACTCTTAGAATCAAAACATCTTCAAAACACTACCTCATAGGACATTCCTTTTTCTTACTCGACAAAACAAGTGTAGCTCTACGACCATACACTTAGACAAATGAAACTCTTCTCAACAACTGCTCAATTCAACTCTTCAACTTCTCCTTAGTCGCTTTACACAATACCGAGTTAGTAAGGGAAATTTATCTCATCCAATACGATCTCGTCTTCTATCAATAATAGATTAAGGATGATCAAGTCCTCAATTTGTCAATAGACAGTCGAAAATCATAATGAAACATAAACCATCATTACTAAACCATAATAGTGTTCCTCCAGAACTCGCACTCGAAATTACTTAAAACACCAAGATCCAAAATTCCTCTTAAGATTACAATTACTTGCTTCAACTCCAAACAGTTCATACCAAAATTCTCATCAACTTGTTCTAGCGGAAAACAAATTAAATCAATTCCCAAAATCTCTACCAAAGATACTCAACAGACAATTCAAACACACAAAAGAAGTAGAAATATAACCCATAGGAGGTGTATCAATAACCATACTTCTACGCATATCAGATAACACAAGATTTAACCTCTAAGCACAATCCAAAGAAATAAAAGAATGCGTTGCATTATTATCAATAATAGCAATCAAAGGTGTACCATTAATAAAGCACGTACCTTGGATTAGCCTGTCATCGGTAGTGGTCTTAGCACCCGACAATGCAAGTACTTTTCCCTTCGCTTGTTCCTTCTTCGGCTTGTCACACTTGGTACTAATGTGACATTGCTCTCCACAGTTGTAGCAAGTCACCCTCAAACCCACTCTACAATTAGAAGCTATGTGGCCTGGCCTGCCACACTGGGAACAAGTAGCAACCTCTTTCTTACACTCAGCAGCACGATGACCTTCAACACCACATTTGAAACACTTAAGTGGAGTAGGAGTCCCTCCCCACTTAGCTTCTTTCGGATGAGAACAGCGTTCATGCAGCCAACTGAGATATGAAGTGGAAGATTATGGTCCACTCCTTCTTCCGGATGATCTTCGTCACAGAAACTCAGGTTAGTTCCTGCGGAGATGTTGGCAATGATACTGTTGAATTGTCCTACAGTAACACTTGGTTCTACGAAAGCTTGTTCCAAAACTTTCTGTAGTGCTTCCCTATGAGCTTCAGAACTCAATAGTAGGGAAAGAACAAATATCCTAGATGGAGTATGTAGCAGCTGGTCTACAATGTTGTATTCACTCCTCTGGATTAACTTCAAGATCTCGTCATTTTCTTTCGCTTGAACAGCATCGGTCGGATGATTGTCTTTCCTATGTGGTGCTTCTTCTGAAGGTTTCTCCACATTTTCTGTTGTTATGTTGAAGACTCGTCCACTTCTGGTGACTCGACTAACATCAGCAATGTTGACAACAGATGGTAATGGTATTTCCTTACCATTTTCAATGAATGTATCATTGTACTTGTATGGTATAGCCTTGCTAGACTCATACGGTACAGGGCCTGGTAAGTAGATGACTAACGGAGCAATTGCTGTCTTCCTGCTGTCATACTTGACTTGCACTGGTTCAACTTGATTAATTTGAGGAGACACGGTAAAGACTTCGTCATCTTCTCTGTTGGCGAGAACTGTAATGGTATTGTCATCCATTAGTTTCTGAATGTCGTTGCGAACGTGCAAACATCCTCGTGAATTTCTTCGACAAATTCTGCATCTACTTTAAGGATGGAAATCCGTTCCAAAGTAGGCAAGTCCATTTAAAGTCTTACGGAACCTGACTACCGTTCCTTCGAGATCTTCAACTTTGTAGATTTTGTATTCTCCTGGACATCCTTGATCCATCTTGATGTCGTGATCAGTTTTGACTCGGATGTGTTGAATCCATCCTAAGTCCATCTGTTCTTGTAATGCAGCTTGAACTACAGCACATCCTTGATTATTCTTTGGACAAATTTCACATGTGATGTAGTTGTGAGGTGGTACGTGGCCGTATCCAGCTTGTCTAGCGTGCACTTTGACGAGATTTTCCCCTATCTGACGAATATCGTAGACTTGAATGACGTTGGGGCGTTGATCTACCAGATTCACTGAAGCTTCCTTATGCTGCGGAAAAGGATTTTCCTGGACG
Organism: Vicia villosa; assembly: GCF_029867415.1. Lineage (NCBI taxonomy): Eukaryota > Viridiplantae > Streptophyta > Magnoliopsida > Fabales > Fabaceae > Vicia > Vicia villosa. The sequence goes on along the minus strand of NC_081186.1, from coordinate 43,824,549 downwards.
TTAGGATTAGTATCTTTGAAGGATAGCATTCCACTCTTCACTAATCTTTGAACGTCGACCTTGAAACTGAAACAGTTCTCAATGTTGTGACTCGGTGCCCCTTTATGATAAGGATAAGATTGGTTAGCCTTGAACCAATGTGATGATTCATATGCAGGATTTGGAGGATTCTTTGTCTGAACGAGTCCTTTCGCCAGTAGTGTTGGAAACAAATCCGCATAAGGCATTGGCACGGGGTCAAAAGGAGGATACCTTGAAACCCGATTGTTGTAATTTGGAGGTCGAACCTGCTGCTGACGTTGTTGTGACCTTTGTTGAAATGGTTGTTGAGAAACCTGAGGTTGATAAGCTGGCGCTGAGTTAACAACCGGAGTTATTGTAGCAACTTGAGGTGAAAACTTCTTCTTTGCTTTGTGCAAGACATTGCTGACATCTTGATCCTTTTTCTTCTGGAAAGAACTTCCATACTTCCTCGGACCAATAGAAGATTCTGGTTCTTTGTTCAAACGTCCTTCTCAAACATCTTCTTCTAAACGTACACCCATGTTTACCATCTCGGTAAAGTCACTTGGTGCACTTGCAACCATTCGTCCGTAGTAAAATGGACTCAAAGACTTGATATATATTTTAGTCATTTCTTTCTCTTCAAGTGGCGGACAGATTTGAGCAGCAACTTCACGCCATCTCTGAGCGTATTCCTTGAAGCTTTCTCTATCCTTTTGAGTCATGGCCCGGAGTTGATCTCGGTCGGGAGCCCTATCCAGATTGTACTTATACTGTTTGACGAAGGCTCTCTGAGGTCTCGAAAAGTACGAATCTCTGAACTGTCCAAGTTCATGTACCATTTGAGTGCAGCACCAGTTAGGCTGTCTTGAAAATAATGAATGAGCAATTGTTGATTATCAGTCTGAGTTGACATTCTTCGAGCGTACATCACGAGGTGACTTTGTGGGCATGAATTCCCTTTATACTTCTCGAAATCTGGCACTTTTAATTTATGAGGAATCTTAACTTTTGGAACCAGACAGAGATCTGCATCGTTCTTTCCAAATAGATCTTGTCCTCGGAGAGTCTTGAGTTCCTTCTGCATTTGCAGAAAATGTTCCTGGAACTCGTCCAATCTTTCATACACGCCAGCGTCCTCACTGGGAGCGTGATGATATACTTGTCCACCCGGTGGAGGAAAAGTATGCATAATCGGCTGTGGAGAAGCCATGACAGCAGATCTTGGTATCTCAGCATTCTGTTGTGCGAAACCCATTGTCGTTGCTCTTGGAACTTAAATTTCCAGAGGTCTGTAACCCTCTGGTGGATGCATCTCCGTTGTAGCTCTTGGAACTTCACAAACTGGGGGTATGTACCCGTCTGGAATAAAGTTATACGGCATGCCCCAAGGTCGATTGGGCAACATGGTATACTGAGGAATAGGAGTAGAAATAATCTCGGAAACCACAGTCCTTTGTGGTTCTTCTGGCGTTGGTTGATTCTACGCAACCCCCAGGGCTTCTACCATACTATTGAGCCTTTCAACAGCATCTTTGAGAGTAGTAACCTCTTCTCTGAGTTCTCCATTCTCTTGTTCAAAGTCTTCCATTCTTTTCTCGCGACTTGAACGAGTGTTGTATGGATGAGACAGCTTGAAAGTCTTGGTTCACCTCCTTCTCCTCCTCTCTTTCTAGAGAAAGGAAAATGACGATTAGATCCTGGACAATTCTCGTGTCAGTGCGTACAACTAAAGCGATACATGATATGTAATTAAGTTAAAAATTTTCAAGGAAACACCATAGTTACGTTATGAAACATCAAACTTTTATTAATTAAGCGAAAACGCCGTTTTTTACACACTTTGAAAAAGGGAAATATAGAGAAACTGAGAGAAAGGACTCTAAAACTTTGACGAAGAGCCGACTTCATGTTCTAACATTTTCTTCTGTTTCTTGAGCTGAGCATTCTCTGACGTAAGTTGATCGATGATCCAGGAAGCAGGAGCGATATGATGAGAAAGTGACGATTGTGTCACTTGTCGATCGAGTACTTCAAGTAACTCATCCTTCCTTCTTAGGATGTTTTGAATCTCAACATTTTCCGTGTTGACGATTCGATACTTGTTCCTCCAAGCATTCCTTTCTTGGCATACCTTGTTTAATTCTGCTTGCAGTTTTTTCAACAAAAGTGGAGAAAAGGAATATTGGTTCCCTTAGAGGAATAGGTTCTTGATGTTGATATGGCATCCTGAGCTTGAATGCTCTGACGCGTACCCATTGAAGGTAAGGATCCAGGGAGATGCAAAAATGTTTTCCTAACAACCTTCTCCCTTTTGTGTGAACAAGACGCCAGGCTTGGACAATTTCCTTCTTCAGCATGTTACCATTGTTAGTGTGCTCTGTTCTGTATTATTGTCTTATTGGCATCCATGCTTGGCTAAAACATAATAGCAGCTGAATGTAATATAATGTACTCTTGCAAATATTAAAAGAACAAAAACAGGTACTAAAACAAGATGTTACAAGGAATGTCATGACATCGCGCCTGCAGAACTGAGGAAGGAAGATTCAGTTTTGGTTTTAAAAGATACAGAATATTCTATGTGGATATTATGTAATCCTATGTGGCGCAGTCTTAAAGGTCAAAGAATCAAGTCAGAATATTGAAGAATCAAATCTAAGATTGAAGTTTCAGCAGTTACTAATTTAGGAGATAAATTAGGTAACTTATGATCAAAAGGCCTTGTTTGTAGCAGAAGAAATCTGCTGATTTGTAACAGCATGGAGTGCTGCGATTTTAAGCCCAAGTCCAACTAGGATCAGGTTATATATAGGAATCTTTGTAGCCTTGTAAACAAAACGATCATAATGTAGTCATTAGGGTTTGTTGTTTTAAGTGAACCACCCAGGCTGTGGGATGGTCACTGATTTGTGCCTCTAAGCCTGTAGGTAAGAGGTTTACTTTATTCACTCAGAAGCTGTGAAGCAATGAGTGAAGATTATGTTCTTGGAACTACTCCATTATGTATATTTAAATTGTTGGTGATTAAGCCGTCGATGCAGTGGCTGAGTTGTTGACTGCTAGACATCATTGCTATGATTGGGAGTGGAATGGAGATGTTCCATATCTAGGGAGAACCTAGGTAGAGGGGTCATTGGGTAGTGATTAAGTGAGGAGTTGTAAACTGGGAGTTTAGCTCTGAATTGATACTGCTAATAGTGGACTTCATCCCTGGCTTGGTATGCCCCCAGAGTAGGTTGATTGAACCGAACTGGGTGAACAATTCTGTTGTGTTGTTTATGTTTCTGCATTGTTTATTTGTAAGTTCAGTTTGGATGTCATAACATTGTGCATGACATTAGTGTGTGATTTAATGACTGTGCTAACACAGAATCTCTGCTAAGCAGATTTGTTAATGTTAACTGAACTGATATGGGATCCCAACACTTACAGACTTCTGGATGTTAGATGTAATAAATAATTGAGGGATCTGTATGTACTGCCTCAGCCAAGCTGATGACAGACCAGATGTCACAACATCGTATATGACATCTGGGGTCTGTCTTACCAGAATTTCAATTGGTATCAGAGCAGGCATCCTGTCTGTTTCTGGATGAGATCCATGGGAGATACTTTCTGGTTGTTGGAGGTAGTTGATTGTTTGAACATTCATGTTCATATTGTATGGTCCCTAGAAGTGGAGGATGGACCTATGTGTGGAAGACTGGACCAAACTGACCAAAACAGGTGTATTCTCCTGGCAAGGGAAGATGGTGTTACTGGTTTCAAGGATATCCAAATGATCCATGCGGGAGTGAAGAATTTGGGGTGTCTTATTCAGCATATAGCAAGGTACAGAGAAGAAGATTGTCAAAACCTTCATGCGGGAGTGAAGTTAATGATAAGGTATTCTTTGTGCTTATCTGTTTCCTTCTGGTCAGAATATTGGTTAGGTCTTGTTGTGTTGCTTGAAGAAGAAGCAAGCATATTGTTGGATTGTTCAGCTGCAATTCTTGGATGTCATGCTTACAACTGGTTCTGGGAGTAAGCATTGTGTAATCTCTGTTGATATATGGCTATTGTCTGCTGCATAGCATCTGATGCATAATCCTATCTTTGAAAGAAGATCTCTAGGGTTATATGGTTTTCAACAGAATTTGTAGCAGATTGTTCTCAACTTTAGTACAAGTGTCAAAGATACTTGAAATCTTTTCTCAAGTCCACTCATAAAGGCATGGTTATTGAGGTTCAAATGATCAGTATTCCTCATATTCATGTGCAAAGTTGTTTGATGATCTTCAAGATTGTCAAGAATTGTGTGTTCCAAGAAGAAGGAACTGATGGCATACTGGTATGCAGCTACCAGTTGAAGAACAGATGTTCTGGTGCTAAACTTATGTAGTGTGAGTACATTTGTTTGGAACCTACTCCTGTTCTGGAAGAGGATACATCTGCTTTTTGTGTTGATTGGTCAGAATACAATCAACTGAACCTTCCATCCCAAATGTCAGTTTATTTCAGGCATAAGCTTATGGGAGTTGGAAGTAGAGCTCAGTGCAAGTGAAAGGATTCATTCAGGTTTTCTTTTCAAGACCTCTATGAAAATTCAAGATGAGCTTATATCTGGTATGTTCTTTTGATCTAAGGAACCAGATGTGTGAATTGTTTTCTTAATCATAGAACAGTTAGTGGTGAAAACTGAATACTGTGTATCGTGCATAGTGAAATATGGTTTTAAATATTGTGTGATGATTCAAGGGAGTCAGATTACTATGTGGAATCTGAGGTATTTTCAGGAGTTATGTCATAAGTGAATCTGTTCCAGAAACCTTGTTGAGGGAATCTCTTCATGGGGTACAGATAGTGGCATCCATTATCTCAAAGTCAGAAGAGAAGTCTGAAGAAAAGTTTATTGAGATATGGCATATATTATCCCTTAATCATGACTGATGTGTAGCTGAGTTGATGATGTTGGTCGTGCTTTCTTTGTCTTTCCCCAAGTGTCATACAGGAAATGTTGAATGAGAAATCCAAAGAGTCTAAATGAATGATGTCATAACAAATGTTGTAACATCATTTTCAAGAAGAATGCTTTCATGTATGAAGAAGAGATCATTTAGAAGGACCTGGTGTGAGCAGCAAATTCTATCTGTGTGACTAATAGGTGCTCTGATGGGAGACTTAGTACTTATTGGATGTACAGCCTGAATACAGATTCATATACTCTGTCGGGAGCTAAGTATGTGTATGAAGTGTCCATGGTCTGATTTGATCTATGCATCAATTATAGTTCTGTGTTATCTTCAATTAAGCATTAAGAAAGGCAATGGTTGACTGGTGAATTGATTCAAGAAGAAGAAACATATAGAAGATGGTGAGTATCTTGATGGGAGCTGGATATTTACATCAACTATGTGGAAGAAGAAGAAGAAGATGTATGTGATGCTTTGTTTTGTATGTTACATCATAACACTTGAAGACACCAGTAAAGATTAGGTTCAGACCTATCTGTTGAAGAGATGTTCAAGAGCTATTTAGAAGTTTCTTCTATTTCAAGGTATATGAAGTGGCAGTCTGGATCTTGTGTAGCAAGCAAACTAAGGATTCCAAATTTGGAAAGTGTGGCAGTTCCAAATGAAGAATGCTTCAGGTTAAGGACAATTAGTCAAAACATCCTTATGTTGTAATTCTCAGGGGGAGTATGAAGTATGACAAGACATCAATCAGTGTAGGTGGTGGAACACTCAGAGATATTGATGAGATTTCAAGTCTGATAAACTAATTTCTTGCGTGATGTCACAACATCACTATATCTTGTTGGTTTGGAAAATTATCTAGAATCTAGCATGTGAAGGATGAAGAAGCAACATTAAGTCTGAAGTGACCGTTCTAACTTAATGTGGATTAGAATGAGCAGATTCTGATCTTGGTGATGGTAACATGTTCTGGCAATTCGTGTTTACTTTCATGATGAAGACTTCAGTAGTGAGTATGACTATGAAGACAGAAGTTTGGTGAGATGATCAACATAGTTGTGGATAAAAAGGATTCTTCTAATTCTAATTGGAGAGTATGTTAATCATTATGAGAAACATCATATCAAGGAGGATTTCAAATTATCTTGGCAGACCATGATCAGAGTGCAACTTGGTAGGGTTATGATCAACAAGTGGAAGAAGTGGCAGTTCTTTATGTTGAGTTTGTGGCAACCTTTCTATGGAAGCATCAAGTGTCAAAGGGTTATTTGTTGATTATTTCAGGTGGAGATAAGGTGGTAGACTTGAATCTGTTGAAGAAAGAGAAGTGGAGTTAGTTGAATGTACTGAACTGTTCAACTGTATCTTAATGTTATACAAGATGTTATAACATCTAAATTCTGAAGTGAGTATCTTTTGTAAAGGAGTTACTTTGTAATAGTAAAGTGTGTCAGCTAGTTAGTTGGGCAGAGGGTGCGCTCTTGAAGATATGAAGATGCGTCTTATATTTTCCATTCATCATTACAAGTTTTCCTGTATGAAGCACAAATTATCTCAGATAGGGGGAGTGTCTTCTTAGTTCAAGATATAATTCTAGAAAATTATCTTGGTCTGTTATACTCTATCATCATAATGAAGGTGGTCCAAGTCAGCAGGAGCTTTTTCAACTTAGTTAGAGGAAGTTACTTATGAAAAGGTTTATTTAACAAGATGTATCATTACAGTCAGTTTTTCTGGGAATGGTTGAATCTAACCATGTGCGTCTGGTATCCATAAATCTTGAACTGTTCCAGTGGCTGCATGTCAACAAGTGTTGGAAGGCTCTTCACAGTTGCAGTATACAGTCTCAAGGTGATCAGAACAACAGAAGTCTTTGACTAGTGAGTCAGTAAAGGAGTAGGAGGTCTTAAAGAATCTTAATCTATGTGCTTGAGGGGTGAAAGAGGGACAATATCTGACAAGATGTCATGACATAGTTAAAGACATTGATTCTGCAGAGTCAAACAAGGAAAAACTGCTTTGGAAAGAGTAATTGCTTTTAGAACTGTTTCCTAATTAATAGATTGACCGTTGAACAAGACCAAAGACTATCGTTACTTCCTATGATTCTCCAATGGCTATAAATTAGCATCTTCGCAGCAGGCTTCAGATATCAAATCTCTCAAAGATGTGTTTCGTGTGTGTTTGTGTTGGGTGCGTCCAGATTTGGTATTGCGATGGGTTCCTCTACCAAAATCTGCTCAGAATAACACAGGGTGGGGAAATCAGGAATCTCTACCAATGGTGTTACAGCAATAACAATGAGCATGCATCTTCTTGTTCAGTCTTCGAGAAGGGAGACGTTTTAGTTGTGATTTGTGATCTGAGTTATGAACACAATTGTGATTTGTGTTCTGAGTTACAAGGGCTAGTTCTTGGAGAACTACAGTGGCAAGAATTGGTTTTCGTATCTTCTTCCTCATGTGCAGGGGGAGTTACAGGTTCTTCCATTGCATATTATGACATTGTATACATCTTTGTCATATTATGGCTAAAAAGGGGGAGAGAGGCTGACGCTGATTTTGCTACTGTCAAAAGAAACAAAGGAAGATTTGAAGACAGAAGTAGAAGCAGACTGAAGATGTTATGATGTGGTTCAGCCTAGGTATCCTGAAAGTTGAAGCAGCTGCTCTTGGAGTTTATGTGTATTTATTATTTATGTTTAGTTTTAGCCAAAATAAGCCAAAGGGGGAGATTGTTAGTGTGCTCTGTTCTGTATTATTGTCTTATTGGCATCCATGCTTGGCTAAAACATAATAGCAGCTGAATGTAATATAATGTACTCTTGCGAATATTAAAAGAACAAAAACAGGTACTAAAACAAGATGTTACAAGGAATGTCATGACATCGCGCCTGCAGAACTGAGGAAGGAAGATTCAGTTTTGGTTTTAAAAGATACAGAATATTCTATGTGGATATTATGTAATCCTATGTGGCGCAGTCTTAAAGGTCAAAGAATCAAGTCAGAATATTGAAGAATCAAATCTAAGATTGAAGTTTCAGCAGTTACTAATTTAGGAGATAAATTAGGTAACTTATGATCAAAAGGCCTTGTTTGTAGCAGAAGAAATCTGCTGATTTGTAACAGCATGGAGTGCTGCGATTTTAAGCCCAAGTCCAACTAGGATCAGGTTATATATAGGAATCTTTGTAGCCTTGTAAACAAAACGATCATAATGTAGTCATTAGGGTTTGTTGTTTTAAGTGAACCACCCAGGCTGTGGGATGGTCACTGATTTGTGCCTCTAAGCCTGTAGGTAAGAGGTTTACTTTATTCACTCAGAAGCTGTGAAGCAATGAGTGAAGATTGTGTTCTTGGAACTACTCCATTATGTATATTTAAATTGTTGGTGATTAAGCCGTCGATGCAGTGGCTGAGTTGTTGACTGCTAGACATCATTGCTATGATTGGGAGTGGAATGGAGATGTTCCATATCTAGGGAGAACCTAGGTAGAGGGGTCATTGGGTAGTGATTAAGTGAGGAGTTGTAAACTGGGAGTTTAGCTCTGAATTGATACTGCTAATAGTGGACTTCATCCCTAGCTTGGTATGCCCCCAGAGTAGGTTGATTGAACCGAACTGGGTGAACAATTCTGTTGTGTTGTTTATGTTTCTGCATTGTTTATTTGTAAGTTCAGTTTGGATGTCATAACATTGTGCATGACATTAGTGTGTGATTTAATGACTGTGCTAACACAGAATCTCTGCTAAGCAGATTTGTTAATGTTAACTGAACTGATATGGGATCCCAACACTTACAGACTTCTGGATGTTAGATGTAATAAATAATTGAGGGATCTGTATGTACTGCCTCAGCCAAGCTGATGACAGACCAGATGTCACAACATCGTATATGACATCTGGGGTCTGTCTTACCAGAATTTCAACCATGATCATCGATGTTCTTGAAGAACAGACCCTCCAATTGAATACTACTTGGAATATTTTTCATGGGATAGCCGTATTGACGACGGGCTAAAGCTGGATTATAACTGATTCCTCCCTTAGTTCTAATAAGGGGTACATTGGGATAACTTCCGCAACTGAAAATGATATTGGTTTCGTCGTTGTCAGGACTACACCACTCAATGTCCGTATGAGTGAGGGGCATGATTTTTTGTGACCAGTAAAGGCCATCCCTCATGTTCCAGAAAGTGCTAGACTTTGGCAGGTGTGAGACGAACCATTCGTATAACAGCGGTACGCAGCATGTGATTAATCCTCCTCGCTGCAGGTTTCTTGAATGCACAGAGTGATAAGCATCCGCAAGCAAGGTTGGAACTGGATTTCTAATTAAGAAGATCTTAATTGCGTTGATGTCGACAATGTCGTTAATGTTAGGGAACAAAAATAATCCGTAGATAAGCAAAGCCAATATTTCCTCAAAAGCACTCATATCTTGGATGCTGACGAAGTACCGAGCTTGATCCAACAAGAACTAGGAGGGCAATCCTTGAATTCCTCCTTTACTCACCATATGAGTTCTGATGTCGACTACGTTCAAGGGAGTAGTTGCAGCAATGATAATATCGTCAGGATTCTTTTCCAAACCGAAGTACGGATCTTGCGCGTACACGGGTATTCCAATCAGACGAGAGTACTCCTCTAACGTAGGCATGAGTTGATAATCTGGAAAGGTAAAACAGTGATACGTTGGATCGTAAAACTGTACCAGTGTGGGAAGGATCCCGTCCACAATGTTAGTGCTGAGAAGAGGCAGAAGTTTTCCATATTTCTCTTTGAAAGCCTGGGGGTTGACCACCAGTTTTCCGAGCTTTTCCAATTCCTCGACCTTAGGAATTTTGAAGGTGTATTTCCTAGCTCTCTTTCTTCCGTAATCCATGGTATAGATCCTTGAGTCCTTTCTCCGTTTCTCTCCTTCTATGAAGTTCAAAACGTTCGTTATTTAGTTTCCTTGAAAAACGACTCGAAAAAGACTCTTTTGTTTTTTTAGTTATTATGATGAATGATGCATGAATGCATGAATGCACACACAAGAGTTTTTAAACAAACATGGCGTAGAAGGGTATAGTGGTCATGGAGTCACAACGCAAACCTCACCCCAGGGTAAACTAAGGATAAGGATTTTTGAACCTGTAAAACGGGTTCTAGGGATCTCAGAGTTTTTGCTCAACCTTAAAGATACGTTGACTGGTATCTATAAGAGAGTTTTCTCTGAGTGTAGTATCTGCGTGACAATTACTTTCGTAATCACCGCTCTACGTCCTAAAAAAGGCTTTAAGTGGGGTTAATGTGTTTCTAGGTCCTCCTGGTACAAAACAGTCTCGGAATGCATTGGCGCAGTTAATCACAACCAGCCAGGCAAAATCCCAAGAGTAGATTTGGGAACCAAGATTATAGGGCCTTTACCAAGAAGACATCCTCCATCCTATCTTATGTTGCACTCAAATCCGGGTATAGGATTTCTCACCACAAGGGGGAATCAAGCCCTTTCCCGATACAGAATAAACAAAATAAACAAATATATATGCAGCAAACACATGATATGACACAGAGGTTAGGCAGGACCTCTCTTGTTTGAGGGGGAATTTGGCATCCTGATCGGTCCCCATTTCTAGTAAGTTTTGTCTTTCATCCGGCACAAATTTATCATCTCGGTAACACATTCGGTTGTTTTATTGCTTTTTAAGTTAAGTTTATCGTATTTACTAATTTGTAGTATTGCATTGCAGTTGGTTTAAAGTTTATGTCAAAAGATCTTCTTTATGCCTTTGTTTGGTAGTGTTAGTGTTTTGGCCAGGTTGATTCATGTGAAAATAGGAACTTGTGGCGCGCACGAGTGGATGAAAAGAAGCCGGGAAAGCTGATTTTAGAGGTCAACACGGGCACCCGTGTGTAGCAACACGGCCTGTGTTGAAATGTGGCTGGAAACGCAATTTTGGAGCTGAAACGGAGCATCTACACGGGCACCCGTGTTCACAGACACGGACCGTGTGGAACAGTGGCCAGAAACCAGTTTTTGAATTAATAGGCAGACGAACAACACGGGCACCCGTGTGCAGCAACACGGCCCGTGTTGATGATGCGTGCTGATTATATGTTTCTATGTTTTCTTGCTCCAATGTGATCATTAAGGGTACTTTTGGTATTTGGCTTCAACCTGAATGGAAGAGAGATTATAAAAACAACATTAGGGCAAGAGAGAAGGGGACTTTTGACAGATTAGAAAAAAGAATACAATAGAAGATTGGAAGAAGCAAGGGTTTGGGAGAGAAGAAGATCTTCATGAACGGAAGCAACTGAAGATTCAATCTCCTCCAATTTCTTGTAATGTCTTTATTCAATATTGTGTTTTCTTTGAATACTATGAGTAGCTAAACCCCCCAATGCTAGGGGGTGGCTCTGATTTCACTTTGTAATGACTCTGAGTTTGCAATTGCGATAACAATCATGTTTTTCATTGTTGATTTATTCTATTGATGTTTCTAATGCTTTTCCTTTCGGACAAATCGGAATTGATTTATGATTATCATTTAGGTTGGAGAACCATTGATAATGCCTTCATGAGAATATGCTATAATAGATATTACCTAGGACTAGGAATACCTTATAGTAACCGAATATTCTTGATAACTTAATTGCTTGATTTCATTGTAAATCTCTAAGGACTTAGGGTTTAGGATGAAGGATCAAAGGTTTTTTCACTAAGGACTTAGGATCAAACAACCTTAAGAACCGGTAATTGATTATTGAAAATAAGTTGTTGCAATAGAGATTTCAGAGTTGTTACATTGTCAATCATCCACTATCCCTAGCATGTTACTCATATTTGTTACAAAGCCAATTTCATTTACTGCTTATTCTATTTTTCGTTAAGTTATAATTACTAAACAAAAACCCATTGAAGTTTTTGTTTAATTGAACCTTGAATTGAACTCATTATTCCTGCGCAGTCCCTGAGATCGACATTCGGGGAATTTTCCCTATTATTACAAGAGGCAAAATAGTACACTTGCTATTTTACCGATCAAGTTTTTGGCGCCGTTGCCGGGGACTGCCATAATATTGAGTTTAAGTTGAGTTCAATTAGAATTTTGTTGCTCTGCGACTAAAATTTTATTTTCTGCACTTTTTATTATTTTTTTTATTTTTTATTTTTATTTCTAATATTTGTCTAATCTGTGTATGCGAGGTAAGGCCTCAGCTGAATTTCTTTTTGACGCAGAAATTGAAAGAACCTTGCACGCAAGGCGCAGACAAGCTCGTCAAGAGAAACTGGAATCTGAAGAAGAAGTTGTGACAGTTCATTCAGATTCTGAAAGTGAAGAGGAAGTTATGGGCGAGAATCCACCTCCACCTGAGAGACTTCTCGGAGACTATGGTGCTACGAACACACCGGGTGGTAGACTAACAATTGTCAACCAACCGGTAAATGTGGCAAATTTTCAATTGCATCTGAGCATAATAAATCAGCTGGAAAGAAAACCTTTCACCGGGAAGGTTAATGAAGATGCAAACAAGCACCTGCAAAGATTTCTTACCATGAGTACGACTTTAAAAATTGAAGGGCATACCGGAGAGGCAAAGAAACTGAGAATGTTCCTGTTCACCTTGGCTGAAGAAGTAGAAGAATGGTTATATTCTCTTCCAGCAGGCAGTATCACGTCATGGGAAGAGATGGAGAAGGCTTTCTTGAATGAGTATTTTCCCGCCTCGGTCTTTATAAGGAAGAGGTATGATATTTTGAATTTCAAGCGACAGGAGGGTGAACTCTAAGGAGATGCTTATAAAAGATTCAAAAGGACCCTAGTGGCATGTCCCACTCACAACATGGACAAAACTGACCAAATGCAGATATTTGTGATTGGGCTCAAAATGAAAACAAAGCAGTTGATCGATACAGCAGCTGGAGGCTCAACAAATTTCACAACAGCCTCCAGAATTATCAAGATCATTGAAGCGATAGCTGCAAATGAGCATTTGGAGTTGTATGACAGGTGTACCAATAAACCTGAGAGAGTTATTGATCTGAAGTTGGAAACCTCAAAAATTCGGGTTGAAGATGCTATAGCTGCAGAGGTAGAAAAGAGATTAAAGGCTATGAATATATGTACTCAACAGGTTGCTCAAGTCCAACAAGCTCGACCTGTAATTTGTGAAATTTTCCAAGGTCCTCACCAAACTGTATACTGTGTTGCTATTCCCAAGCAGATTGAAGAAATCAAATTCCTGAGGCAAAACAATCTGTATTCTAACACCTACAATCCAGGGTGGAAGAATCATCCAAATTTTGCTTGGAAAGATAACCAACAACAAGGCCCTCAGAAGGCGGAATGGGAAGTGGCTATCGAGAGATTGGCTGGACAATGCCTGCAGTTTCAAGAAGAAACCAGAAACAACCACAGGAACACTACAGCTTCGATCAAAAATCTAGAAGTTCAAGTGGGTCAAATAGCACAGCATCTCACTCTACAGACACAAGGTGCCCTTCCGAGCGCAACTGTGAAAAATCCAAAAGACCAAGAGAAGATTAATGCTGTTACTACAAGAAGTAAGAAAGTGGCTGAATCGGAAAAAGAAAAAGAGGAAATAGATGACCCCATGGTAATAGAGGTGGATTTGGAAATAAGAGAAAATCCAAAAGAGCCAGAAGTTGTGATACCACCGGTTAAACCAGTTGAAGAAAAAAATAAGAAAAAGGCTGAACCGGCGATCAAACTACCTTTCCCTTCAAGAGTGACAAAGAAGGCCTCAAAAGAGAAAGACTTTGACAAGTTCACGAAATTGTTCAAAAAGCTAGAGGTAAATCTACCATTCTTTGAAGCACTTGAGCACATGCCCTTGTATAAGAAATTTATGAAGGAGGTATTGGCGAAAAAGAGATTACTGGGAGGAGAATCAAAAACTGAAATTGAGAAGTATGGAATAGTCTCGCCAGAAAGAAAGATCCCAATAAAGAGGAAAGATCCTGGAGCAGTGGCGATACCATGCACTATCAAGAATATAACATTTAAAAAGGTACTCCTCGATTCTGGTTCTAGTGTGAGTTTGATGCCGTTGTCCATTTTCAAAAAGGTTGAATTGGAAAAGATTAGTGAAAGTAAGACACAATTAAGGTTCGCCAATCACACCGTTAAGAAATCATATGGGGTAGCTGGAGATGTACTAGTGGAAGTTGATAAGTTTGTATTCCCTGTTGACTTCCACATCATGGACATTCCGGAAGACGAAGAAACTCCTATCCTTCTTGGGAGACCATTTTTATCGACAGGCCGCTGCAACCTCGACATTGAAAAAGGGACACCAACACTGAGATCTTTTGATGAAGAAGTAACCTTGAAGATGTTAGGAGTTAAGACACATAGGGCGGTTGTAAATGATCAAACTTTTGGTGGTATGACAGAAAGTGAGGAAAAATACAAAAAGCCTAAACAGCTCCAAGAAAACGTTTCAAGCATAGCCTCTCGGGTGGAACCAACTTATGTAGCTGTCAAAAGTCCTAAGAAAGCTAAGGAAGTCAAGAAGAATTTGGGAAGTAAATTGAAGAGAAAAGTTATCCATGCTTTTCATCTTCATGAGAGTGTGGTTGCGGAAGTGAAAAGCAACAAGGTTTGGAAAAGGAAATACCCTCCATAATAAAGGGTAATGGACCGTCGAGCCATGCGACGTTAAACGAAGCGCTTTGTGGGAGGCAACCCACATTTTTAATAATTAATTTGTCTTTTTGTTTTGTTTTATTTCAGGTAATAAAGAGGGGATTTCTCTGGTGAAAGCTCGAAAGCGGCAGCTGGAGTTTATGTACCCTATGTGAGTCCTTTCCGCAGTGGGCTAAAACATCAAGGTCAATGTTTAGTTCAAGTGTGGGGGGGTTTTCTTGCATTTCTTTTGTTTATGTTTTTATTTTGTTTTTAGCATTTCTATTCGTCTTTGGTATACCATTGTGTTACAGAGTGAGAGATATTTGTTGGATGAACCCGAGATTGATAGCTAGTGGATGAAAGATACTCCCCATACTTGATCTCCCGAGGCACCCCGGAAGTTGATGCAGCCATGAAATGATAAAATTAAAGGTTGGACGTGATTTGGTAACACCGGACCGAAATGGTTATATGGTATACCCGAGTCGGAAAAGAAACCACATGACACGAGGAGGCTTTAGAGCTTGTAAGCATAACCAACATGGTGAGAGTACAAAGGCCAAACACTAAAATATCATCATGAGAGTTCAGTCAGGTATGACCTTATCACTCTGATTTTGCGTATGTTCTTTTGACACAGCACAACATGAGGACACACACTGAGGCATGTTGTTTGTTTAACCCTTAGCCTTTCTATCCATCCTTTACTTTATGTTTATCCTTTGTGAACCCCATTGAGCCTTAGCCTTTTTGTTTGAATTAAACCCTTGTTCATTCGTAACTATACACGTCTGATCAGTGCATTTTAATGCACGTTCTTCCATGTTTGTACTCAAGCATTTCTTCGGTTTGTTTTATTTATTTTTATGTTTTAATATGTTTTTATATTTTATTTTATTTTTGCACTTATTTGTTTTTCGTATTAATTTTTCAGCATTAACAGTCTGCACGGAAATGATCATATCTGGAGTTCCAGGAGTCCGATTGAGGCGTTCAAATAATCGCCGGAAAGCTAAGAGAAAGAGCTACAATTCTTATGTTGGAGTAGAAGTTAGAATCGGACTGTAGAAGGGCCATAATATTCGTTGAAGTTGCAGCACTAGTTTTAGTTAAGTTTCGGGTCAATTAGTTTTGGGCCTGGGTCGTATTTTTGACCCAGTTGGATTGTAAAACGGGTCGTTCTCTCTCCCCTTAGGGTAGCAGCCGCGTACTGTTCATCATTCATTCACTATTTACGAAAATATTGAAGCTTTTGTACGATCGTGTAATGGAGAACTAATCCGAAGGTGAAATCTGCCGGAGTCGAGTTCCAAATACTTTGAGGTTTTTTTATCAATTCCAATTAAATTATTCATTCCTTTCAATATCGTGCTCTGTGTCTTGTTTGCTTAATTCAAGTTCCATAGAATATATATTGATTTGATTCGATGATTGTTCTTCCTATAATTTAATCGCGTTTGCTTTATCCGCGCAATTGTGTTTGCTTAATTCACAATACTTTTATCCGTTTGCTTAATCCGGACATTAGGAATTTACAATCTTGTAGTATGAATTGCGCTTGTTAATTCAAAATTACAATCGAATAGGAATTGAAATCATTTAGGGACTGGAATTATATTGACCGATGATAAGTTGGATATTGGACCGGCAGATTAACCTGTTTTAATCACTTATTTTCAGAATCACTTTTTTTTAAGCGCTTTTTTTTCTAAATCGAACCCAAACCAACCCCCCCCCCCCCAATTTCGACTTTGCTTTTAGTTAATAAAATCAAGAATCCTTGCGATACGACTCGAGCCATTGTCGCTGTACTACGTTTTACAAAATACTCGTTTTTTGACCCGCGCGCGACAGCGGATCAACGTCCTCGCCGTTGCCGGGGATTCTTGTGAATATTAACTGATATTAGAGTCTTAGGTGTAGTGTTTGTGCGTTTTGGCCATAGGTTCCTCGCGGTTTCGGCCATAACGCCTCTAGAGTCGAAAAAATCGGTTTTTGGGAAAATTTCACCGTTTTGAAAATCTGTCCCGACAGTTAGGTGTGAAAAAAATCCCCGATCAAAAGTCACCTACTACAAAGTAGTTATGTGACAAATTTTTCAAATCGCGAAAAAAGCCTTTTTACTATTTTTAATGATTTATTTTCTGTTTTCATAGAGTCAAAAAATTCCGAAAAAAATATCAAAATTCTATTTTTACGTCATTAGATTATTTTCGGTGTCAGTTTATTTTTTTGAATTGTTTTTAATCGATTTGCTTCATTGTGTTTGTTTTAGGGACATAGTTGGCATTTTCACGTTTGTTGCTACATTGCTGCGCACTAGTCCTGGCTACTAGGTCTTCCTGTCCTGAACTTGTTGCTTTTGATCCTGAGGTAGAGAGAACCTTGCACACACTTCGTAGAGCAGGCCAGGCTAGCAATAGTTCACCTTCACCGACCATAGCTGAGTCTGATTCTGAGTCTGACTATTTGCATAATTTGTTTGATTCTGATTCTGAATTTGCTTTTGAAATGGCTGAAAATAGAACTCTAAGGCAACTTGCAGCCCCTGATGTTAATTATAATGGCTTGTGTATTGAATATGATGTTGTTGCTGTTCCTTTTGAATTAAAATCGGGTTTAATACACTTGTTGCCAAAGTTTAATGGTCTTGCAGGTGAGGATCCACACAAACATTTGAAGGAATTCCAGGTGGTGTGTTCTACACCATTGAAGCCTGAAGGGATCACTAAAGATCATATCAAACTTCGTGCTTTTCCTTTTTCTTTGCAGGGTGCAGCGAAGGACTGGATATATGATCTCGAACCGAATTCAATCACAAGCTGGAATGCTCTGAAGAGAGTGTTCTTGGAGAGATATTTTCCTGCCTCTAGAGCTGCTTCAATCCGAAAAGAAATATGTGGTATTAGACAAGATAACGAGTCATTGGCTGAATATTGGGATAGGTTCAAGAAGTTAGTTTCAAGCTGTCCTCAACACCAGATTACCGAGCAACTTCTCATTCAGTACTTTTATGAGGGGTTGTTGCCCATGGATAGAAACATTCTTGATGCTGCTAGTGGTGGAGCACTTGTTGACAAAACTCCAGCTGCTGCCAGGGCCCTCATTGAAAATATGTCCTTAAATTCCCAGCAGTTCACCACTCGAACCAATTCTGTCCAGACCAAGGGTGTACATCAAATTCAAGGGTCCTCGAACAAAGCTTTAGAAACCAGACTTGATGAGCTGACTGCTTTAGTTAAACAACTTGCGGTAGCGAAACCTCAAACAGCAACTGTATGTGGCATTTGTACAGCTCATGATCACGCCACTGATACTTGTCCTCTTCTGAAAGATGACACTGTTACCGAGCTGCCTCAAGCTTATGCAGCCAACCTTTACAACCAGAACAGGTACAACAACACCCCTGACTTGTCTACCAACAAATATCACCCCAATTGGAGGAATCATCCCAACCTCCGATATGGAAATCAGCAGCCTTCCCAACAACAGCTCACCGTTCCATTACCCCAGCCACATCACACCCCTCCAACTACTACTTCCGGACCATCCTTGGAAGATCTTGTTAAGCAAATGGCCGTGAACAACCTTCAGTTTCAACAAAGAACCGACACTAGCATTCGAACCAACTTCCAGCACAAACTGTTGTCAATCCGAATGGTAATGCTAATGTGAGCGCTATTTCTTTGCGATCCGGAAAAGTTACAGAAACAGCCCTGAAAAGAATAAAAAATTCATTGAGGTAACTTCTGAACTTTCTCCATCTGAACCTTCTCCAGCTGAGCTTTCTTCTCCTTCTTCTGTTGTGGTCGGAACTGAAAAAAATAAAGAAAAGCAGTATGTGCCACCAGTTCCTTTCCCACATAGAGTTCTGAAAAATAAAAGAATTGAGGAGGGAGACAAAGAAAAAGAAATTCTGGATATGTTTAGGAAAGTAGCGGTAAACATTCCGCTTCTTGATGTGATTAAGCAAGTTCCAAGGTATGCAAAGTTTCTGAAGGATCTGTGTACAAATAAGAGAAAAGTAAAAGGAAGTGACAGAGTCAACTTGGGAAGAAGCATCTCTGCTTTTATTCAGCCCGAACAAAGTGTTTCGGCCATCTCTCAGGTCTTGCCACAAAAGTGCAAGGACCCGGGAACTTTTACTATTCCTTGTACCATCGGGGATAAGAAATTTGATAATTGTTTGCTTGATTTAGGAGCGGGCATTAATGTTATGCCTACTTCTATTTATAATAACCTTTGCCTTGGTCCCATGCAGCATACAGGTTTAATCGTTCAACTGGCGAACAGGAGCAATGCACGTCCCACCGGCATAGTGGAAGGCGTCCTCGTTCAAGTTAACGATTTAATTTTTCCTGCAGATTTTTAGATTCTGGACATGGAAGGAGAAACTAAGTCAAGCAGAGCTCCCATCATCTTAGGCAGACCGTTCATGAAAACGGCGAGACAAAAGTTGATGTTGATGATGGAACCATGTCCATGGAATTTGGTGACATCGTCGCAAAATTTAATATCTTCGATGCCATGAAACACCCTGTCGAGGAGCATTCGGTTTTTAACATTGAGTTGATTTCTGAACTAGTTGATGAGAGTTATTCTGAATTATTTGCACTTGATTTTCCATCTCTCTCTGATTTTGATGATGATTATTCATGTCCTGACTGCACTGAGACTAACGTTTGTGTCCTTTGTGATGAGATTGATGCTTCCTTGCAGCCTGATACATTTCCTACAGGTGAAGTTGTTACCGATGAGGCTGTTTTTGCCGTCGATGCTCTTGACATCCCGGCTGCCCCAAGCCTTCTGTAACACCCCTTTTCTAACCCCAAATATATCATACAATCACACAGAGTAATCATGCATAAGGAAAAGGGAGTCACATGTTATTTTCATCACAATGAAAACCTAAAACAAAACATCCAACATTCTTAATATGCAAAGATCATATTTGTAACACAATGTAAATCTCATGCTTTCATACATTATGCATAAACGTTTGCGAAAAACAATAGAATTGCTATTAAAATTTCAATGAATATATCCCATACTATATTCATCTACCAATATCGAATTAACATTTAAATCCATAATCTTGGCCACATAGCCTTAAACAACATATCCGAGATCTTAAACAAATACATCCGAATATCCAACAAAACATAGAGAATAGCAATATCCAAACATAAGCATAAGTCTAAATAAAATTCAGCCAAGTGTTACATGATCAGAGCATATGACTCGCTACCTAATCCAATAACAAACTCAGGAGCTCCACGGCTAAATCCTCGGACAAGCTACTACTCGTCGGAACCTGCACGTTATCAACGAAGGATAACATTCAAACAGAAGGGTGAGAATTCAAATTCTAAATAGAAAATATAATAATGGGAAACGCAACCTAATTAAGCGTACATTTCAAGAATTCATCACTCTTCACAAAACATGTATTTATCTCCAATATAAAGTTAACATGTTCAACACAATTAATCATCACAATTAATTCACCACCTCATATATTGCCAATTTACATATATACACATATATCACTCATACATATATATATATATATATATATATATATATATATATATATATATATATCACATTTCACATCAAATATGTATCAATCACGTATATCTCATTCTCATCACATTCTTTAATTCATATCAAATGATTCATCATTCCACATATATGCATATCAATCAAATTCACATCCACACATTCATACCACATAATCACACATAACAACATTTCACACCGACACGTGCGACTCCAGTGTGACTCTATGCGATATGCATGTGGATCCCTCCGTTATCATTTCCGGTCATGCCGATTGTCATTCTCTCTAGACTAGATAACCACCTCAAAGCCCCATACTCGTTAAGCTTTCAAACCCCGTACTCGTTAGGTTTGGGACAAGTAAATAACCTTCGCGAGATTACCCAACATTGCCACTTTCAAAGACTCATGCTTGTGTACGTGTGCAACAAAACAAGACTCATGCATTTAAGACGATCTCTCTATCTCTTAAACTACACAATCACATCTTTCCAACCTTGCACAACATTACACAACATGCAATTCAATCCAATCTCAACACTATTATCATTTAGCATTCCATTACATAATACATTCAATTACACCTCACACATGTTATTTAATCAATTAATAACACATATTGAACATATAGAAGTAATAGGTATGCAAGTCAAGTCTTAAACAAACAAGAAAATGTTTTTGAACATAGTTCGCGCCGCCAACCCTTGGTCGCGCCGCGAAGTAACAAACAGAAACAGGGTATCTCAAAAATACATTTAGTTCGCGCCGCATCCACATGTGTGCGTCGCGAAGTACAAACAGAAACAAACCATTTCAGAAATTCATGCAGTTCGCGCCGCCACCTCTCGTTCGCGTCGCGAACACAGCGCAGAATTGAAATCTCTGTGTAAACTCAGCACAGTTCCCTCTTTTCATTTTCACCACTCAATTCACAGCTCAGTCCGTTATTTGCACACGAATTTCACATACATAACATACACATAACCCATATGTATCCTTAGATTCATCAAAGTTTCATTAATCATACAAATTCATGAATTTCACCCAAATCCCAAAGTTAGGTTTTCACATTCTTTTCATCCAACATGTTATAAATCAAAACCCACCCATAGAATCAAGTAAAGAATCATGAATTACATGTTATTTCTACCCATTCCAAGCATAAACAATATCAAACAACACAAATCTCATGGATTATGAAAATACCCAAAATGAAATCTCATGTTTTAACACATACAACATTACCCAATCATAGATTCTACAAGAACTTGTATTCAAACCCTTACCTCTTGAATTTCTCCTTCTAACTTCAAGAATCTACAATCATCTCCTCTTCTCTCTTCTACTCTTTTGCCTCTTCTCTCTTCTCTACTTTTCTTTCTATCTTTCTATCTAATTTAGGTTAACTCCTAGAATTCTCTTCTAACTCTCATTATCTCATTGGGCTTAACCCACCTAATATTCTTTCTCACTCAACTAAGCCCATTTAACTAATTTCAAATAAAATTCTACCATTCATTAATTAGCTAAATAACATATTGTCACCCCATTAAATAATTATCGCGCAATCAATAATTAAATAAAACACATAAACAATTATCAATTATCAAATAATTCTAATTAATTAAATCTAATAAAAATAGGATGTTACAACTCTCCCCCACTTAAAAGATTTTTGGCCTCGAAAATTACCTCAAACAAACAACTCCGGATACGATTCCTTCATCTTATCCTCGAGTTCCCAAGTGATATTACCATTGGCGACTCCACCCCATATCACTTTCACCAAAGCAATCTCCTTACCACGAAGCTTCTTCACCTCTCGATCTTCAATTCGCATAGGTGATGTATCAACCGTCAAATTATCTCTCACTTGAACATCATCTAATTGAACAACATGCGATGGATCCGCAATATACCTCCTCAATTGAGACACATGGAACACATCGTGAAGATTAGAAAGAGACGGTGGAAATGCAATCCGATATGCCACTTCACCTACCCTCTCCGAAATCTGATAAGTACCAATGAAACGCGGAGTCAACTTACGCGACTTCAATGCTCTACCAACACCCGTTATTGGCGTAACTCGAAGAAACACATGATCATCCTTCTCAAACTCAAGAGTCTTCCTCCTCTTATCATGGTAACTCTTCTGACGACTTTGAGAAGCCTTCATCTTCTCTTGAATCATCTTAATCTTATCCGTAGTCTCTTGAATTAACTCGGGTCCAACCACAACACTCTCTCCCGATTCATACCAACACAAAGGAGTCCTACACCTTCTACCATAAAGAGCCTCAAAAGGTGCCATTCCAATACTCGAATGGAAACTGTTGTTATACGTAAACTCAACCAAAGGTAAGAAACTATCCCAATTTCCTCCTTGTTCCAAAACACAAGACCTTAAAAGATCTTCAAGCGACTGAATAGTTCTCTCCGATTGACCATCAGTTTGCGGATGATACGCCGAACTCAAACGCAACTTCGTACCCAAAGCACTTTGCAAACCTTCCCAAAATCTAGAAGTGAACCTTGGATCTCTATCCGAAACAATACTTGACGGAATACCATGTAAACACTCAATCTTCTCAATGTATAACTTAGCAAGTCTTTCCATCGAATAGTCCATCCTCATCGGAATAAAATGAGCATATTTCGTCAATCTATCCACAACGACCCAAATTGCCTCGCAATTACTCGATGTCCTTGGCAAACCCGAAAAAAAATCCATAGAGATACTATCCCACTTCCACTCGGGAATAGATAACGGTTGCATCAAACTAGACGGCTTTTGATGTTCAATCTTTGACTTTTGACAAGTCAAACACGAATAAACAAACTCCGCTATATCCTTCTTCATACCTTGCCACCAAAACATTTTCCTCAAGTCTTGATACATTTTAGTAGCACCGGGATGAATACTCAAACCACTTCTATGCCCTTCCTCAAGAATTCTCTTTCTCAAATCCATAACATCCGGAATACAAACTCGATCACGACATCTCACAATGCCATTCTCGTCAATCCGAAAATCACCACCTTTACCTTGGTTAATCAATGTAATAATGTCAACCAGTCTTAAATCCGATTTCTGACCTTCTCTAATCTCATCCAAAATATCACTAGTAAGCTTCAACATACCAAGCTTAACACACGAAGACGTCGCCTCACAAACCAAACTCAAATCTCTAAATTGTTCCAACAATTCCAATTCTCGAATCATCAACATAGACATATGCAATGATTTCCTACTCAATGCATCGGCTACAACATTCGCTTTTCCAGGATGGTAGTTCAAACTAAAATCATAATCCTTCAAGAATTCCAACCATCTTCGTTGCCTCATATTCAACTCTTTCTGATCAAACAAATACTTTAAACTCTTGTGATCACTGAAAACGTCAAACCTTGATCCAAACAAATAATGCCTCCAAAGTTTCAACACAAACACAACGGCGGCCAACTCTAAATCATGTGTCGGATAACTCCTCTCATGAACTTTAAGTTGCCTTGAAGCATAAGCTACCACTTGCCCTTTTTGCATCAAAACGCCTCCTAAACCCAACAATGAAGCATCACAATACACCACAAACGGTTCAAATGGATCTGGCAAAATCAAAATAGGAGCAGAAGTCAACCTTCTCTTAAGCTCTTGAAAATTCGATTCACATTGCGAAGTCCAAATGAAAGCTTGTCCCTTCCTAGTCAACAACGTCAACGGCAAAGATAACTTAGAAAATCCTTCAATGAACTTCCTATAATAACCAGCCAAACCAAGAAAACTTCTAATCTCAGAAACAGACTTAGGAGCTTCCCATTGAGATATAGCTTCAATCTTCGACGGGTCAACAGAAATACCTCCACTAGAGATCACATGGCCAAGAAAACTCACTTCCTTTAACCAAAATTCACACTTCGAAAGCTTAGCAAACAACCTTTTCTCCTTCAACACCGATAACACAATCCTCAAATGCTCAGCATGATCATCTTCACTCTTGGAGTAGATCAAAATATCGTCAATGAACACAACCACAAACTTATCCAGATAATCATGAAAAATCCTATTCATATACTCCATGAATACACCAGGTGCATTGGTCACACCAAACGGCATAACAGAATACTCATAATGACCATACCTTGTCCTAAAAGCAGTCTTCTGAATATCCTCCGCCTTCACACGAATCTGATGATACCCAGACCTCAAATCAATCTTGCTAAACACACAAGCTCCAACCAACTGATCCATCAAATCATCAATCCTTGGAAGTGGATACTTGTTCTTAATTGTCACTTTGTTCAATTGCCTATAATCAACACAAAGCCGCATAGAACCTTCCTTCTAGGACTAATGATTCTAAAGTTGTTGCAGAGTTTGTCAGGTCTAATATCTTTTGCAGGTTTGGAATACCGCGAGCTATCATAAGTGACCAAGGCACTCACTTCTGTAACCGCACCATGGAAGCCTTACTCCGAAAGTATGGAGTTGTGCACAAAGTCTCTACTGCATATCACCCACAGACTAATGGGCAAGCTGAGATCTCCAACAGGGAGATCAAACAGGTTTTAGAGAAAATGGTGCAACCAAACAGGAAAGACTGGAGCCGTCATCTAGAAGACGCACTTTGGGCTCAAAGGACAGCTTTCAAGACACCAATTGGGATGTCTCCTTATCGACTTGTTTTTGGTAAGGCATGTCATCTTCCTGTTGAGATAGAACACCGTGCTTTTTGGGCGGTGAAAAGTTGTAATTTGGAGATGCAACAAGCAGGTATTGAAAGAAAACTCCAATTGCAACAGTTGGAAGAGCTTAGATTAGAGGCTTATGAGAGCTCTAGGATTTATAAAGAAAAAACTAAGCACTTCCATGATAAAATGATTTCTAGGAAGGAATTTTCTGTGGGCCAACAAGTTTTACTGTTTAACTGCCGCCTTAAGCTAATGGCTGGGTGTGGACCTCCGTTTTTCTTCGGGCCATACCTCTGAGCGGGAGAGATACGTGAACTGACTCTTTTTTATCGCTTATGCTTTCGCATTTTTGAAAATTCACAGAGTCGCCACCGACCTTTTATTTTATCCAATTAAGGAAAGGTTTATAAAAGAAACAGAAAAAAGACCTTTAAGAAATTCTGGGTAAGGGGGTAGGTTATACAAAGGGAAGGTGTTAGCACCCTTTGTATCCATGGTTATCCATGGGCTCTTAAGTTTGCTTAGCTCACTTGTTTTTCGATCATTTTTCAATTGCTTTAGAATGCTCATATGTGGTTTCAAATACCTTTGTAAATTGAATTTTGTAATGATCCTTGTGCGGATGTATACAAAATGCTTGTTTATCTTTCGAAAGATGTTTTTGAAAAGAACGTTAACTTTGTAATGATCCGTGTTTGGATGTATACAAAATATTGTCTTTTTGGCAAGTTTTGTTTTGAAAAACAACAGTGTATGAGAATTTTGTTTGTTTTGATTTGAGCAAGCAAACTAGGAGGTCTACCCTGAGTTGTAAGGTCTTTATCCTTATTTCCTTTAAAAATCTATCCTTTCACCGGATACAAACAAAAGGTTCGATTTTGTACTCGAAACAGTAGAATTTTGACTTTGATTTTGAAAAGAATGAGAAGGGATTACCTTAAGAGGTGCAAGTGTGATTGTGATTGGATTCAGATATTTTATCTTTGAAGTTAGTGATCTGACGGTTCAATTTTATCTTTGACATACACGTAGTTTATATTTGCTGGAAATTAAAATGCGGAAATGTAAAATGCGGAAAGTAAATCTACGCTATTACATCGATTGTGCGGGAAATGTAAACTAGCCTATTTACATGATTTTGACAACCTATACATTTATCTAGGAATTTAAATTGCAAGAAAAATAAAAGGCATGTTTTTGGATTTTTTATGATTGATTTTAATTATAATTAATGCATGATTAATTAAATTAAAATGAAGAAAAAAGATGAAAATGTATTTAAACCTAGAAATTAAGTTTAAAATATGTACAAAATATTTGTCAATTAATTTTAAAACAAAACTAATTTTTTTGGAATTTTTGAAATTGATTTGAAATTGATTAAGCTAATTAAAACATAATTATGCAAATAATTATACAAATAATTAAAACTTAAAGAGAAAATTATCCTAAATATGTACAAAATTAGTTTATAATATATAAACAATATTTAACATAAAGAACAATTTTTTTTATGATTTTTTGATTGGTTGAAAATAATTAAAAAGCAACTATACAAACATATACTAATTAATTATGCAAAATATTGGAATTATGAAGAAAAATAAAATATTTTTATTTCAGAAAATAATATATTATTTTAGAAGTCTAAAAATATTTTTTGTATATTTTTTTTTATTTTTAAAACTATTTTTAATTAATTTTGCAAAGAAATTAAAATAGAAATAGAAAATATAAAAGGATACGATCAGGTGTGGAAATTAAGTGATGTCCATGGTGTGGATCACTTGTATGGTGCGTTGGATTGAGGATTAGTGGAGATCAAGGGCTCAGGTTGCAAGACACATGATGCACGTGGTTAGAGGAGTAGCATGAGATTATGCTGACTTTGAGAGTCCAGCGTGGGGCTCACTGAAGTTGACTGGCGAATAGAAAGATGAGGATAGGCCACGCGAGCAGTCAAAGGGTCCTCATCACTATTCATCATCTTCTTCAATTTACCTATGGAATTTGCTGCGGATTTACCTGCAACATTACCTGCGGATTTTGCTTTCAATTCTTTAACCTTTTGGATGACCTACAAAACGAAAATAAAAAAGAACAAGGGCCACCCAGATCACCTAAATGAACCCTTCTGAACATGATGGTGTCGTTAGTTTTTTCATTTGGAGCCTCTATCATAGAAATAAAAGGTTTACATCTTTGAAGCTCAAAAATGGTAGAGCTTCAAAACCACGTTTGAACTTGCATGTAATCACTCAAATCTACCCTATGTCATGCCATGAGTCCATTCAAATGATTAGTTTGTATTATAGTTAAGCATGCATATGAAAACGAAAGCTACATGGTTATGAACATGAAGGTGATCGTGAGCATGTTTAAGGTTGTTTCAATCACATGTTATGAGTCAATCCTTACCTATGATGTTATACAAGAGTAATAGGATGATTATTTTGTATTGATAGTGGCTGGAAATATTAAAACGAAAATTACATATATTTGATATTTTTTGAGAATTTTATGTAGATGATGGCTATGCTCTTGCTATAATTTCGTGTGTGTTTTTGCTCCCCTTTGTTGCTGAAATATTCTAGCCTATTTATAAGCCTTGAAGTGCTTAGAAACTAAGCTAATAAGCCTTGATTGTCTTTGTTGGAATCTTGACTTTCAAACTTAAAATCTAAGCAACCATTGCTTGAATCTTCCACACTCTTGCTCTAGGCTTCCTTTGCTGCCTTCCTTGCTGAATAATTAAGTCCCATGTGGAGACTTTAGCTTAGAAAATAAGCTATGCTTTATCCTTCCTTTTTCCTTTTTAAATTTAATCTTATATGTGATAAAATTAAATAAAAAATGGATAAAAATTATGTGGGCTTTGTCTTGGTCGTGGGAGGCCCATTATATTATGGAAATGATGTTTGGATTATGAAAACTTGGCCCCATTTGGAAAAAATGCATTTTTGAGCAATGTTGGTTTCATGTATTTTCCCAAAATTTAGCCAACTTCAACAAGGTGTAAATCCCTCAATTTTTGTCATATGAAGGAGATCGTGCACTTTTTGGAAACCTCAAAGAGTCCTATAACCAATGTCTTTGGTCACATGTCAAAATGATTTTTGATGCTCCTTGTGTGTCCTTTTGAAAAAAGTGTCTTTTTGTTGACTTTGAAAATGACCTGTAATGTCTTTGGTCATATTTTTCAAATGGTGAATGAAATGACCATGGGATCAATTGCATTTGAAAGATAATTGAATTTCCTTCAAAATGAGCTTTGTTTTGAATTTTTTGGATGAAGGATGAGAGAGTTATGACCAGTCAAAATTGAGTTGACTTTTCAGGCAAAAACCCTAATTTTGAATCTTAGGGTTTTGTTGATTTTTGATCTTTCCTTGATGAATTATGATCATCCAATGATCAAATGATGAATCCTTTGAAAAAATATGGATTTTGACAAAAAATTTCATTTTTGACTGTCTGTTGACTTTTTGGTCAAACGGGTCGTCTGTTGACTGTTTGAGCTCCTGACGGTGCGTCTGAGTGAATTGAAGTTTGAAAATTTGTATGATGGTACTTTGAGATATATGGATGTGCATGAAATCCATTTGAGGTCTCAAAAACTTGTTTCTTCTGTAAAAACAAGAAAACCCTAGTCAGGGACTGTTTGTGTAGGAGATAGTTAAGCGTACCTGATTTTTGTGCAGTGTTGAGTCTCTGCTAATCGCGTGATATTCAGAAGACTTCTAGAACAAAAATCTTGGAATTTTGAATTGTGAAAGATTGATTTGATTGATGGTACAAAACACTGAGAATTGTACTGCCAGCAGTTCGGCTGTCAACTGACTGTTCAGATATTGACGTAGCAGTTAGAGTGAAAAATCAA
Organism: Vicia villosa; assembly: GCF_029867415.1. Lineage (NCBI taxonomy): Eukaryota > Viridiplantae > Streptophyta > Magnoliopsida > Fabales > Fabaceae > Vicia > Vicia villosa. Next base: position 43,795,814 of record NC_081186.1, on the reverse strand, counting down.
CAGTCAAAGTTAATTTTCTTTTTTTTTGTTGTTTTTGTTTTTGTTTTATGTGAAAAATGAAAGTTTATTTACATGACTTGTTAAAAAAACACAGACATAATAAATAACTAATATTTACTGTATGCGGGCAAAATTACCGATAATAACCCTGAAAATCATTTAATGCACAGAAAAATGAATATTTGACTGGCAGAAAACACACAAAATATTATCTAAGTAATTAAGCAATATTATGACAAATAGTACAACATTTAATACTGACAGTACAAATGTTACATACTATATTGAACAGTACGAATAAACGGTACATTTAAGAAATAAGAAATACGGCAAATTTTAAGAATGACGATTGATAACCCATGCTACAAATAGTAACATGTAGATGATTGGGAGCATAAGCATCCCAGGTCCACAGTGTTCCGGGCTATGTAGACAGAAGAAAGACATGATCACCGTAGCAATGGTGATGACCATAAGAAAACACGTTTCCCACCGCTTCGCCATTTTGTCGGGGAAGAAGAAAGGATGGATTATGAAGTAGAAATTTGAGAGATGAATTAGAATTTGATGTGAGATTTTTATGAAAAAATGAGAGGTATTTATAGAGTGGAAAGAAGGATAGAGACGTTGGGGAATGATGTGATTCCGTACAAAAGGAAAATTTGAGTGGAAGTAAGATTTGAAAGAAAGTGTATGATAGTGTTGGGAAAAAGAGAGATGTAGAGAATAAAGTTAGGATTTGATTTTTGAAAAAGAGATTTGAAAAGATTTTTGAAAATAATGGAATATAGTACAAAAATTAGTGGGAAACAAAAGATAATAATAATCTACTTGTTACCAGTACAGTCTGAGTTTCCTGATTCTGCGCCTGCAAAAAGATTTAACTCTGTACCAATTGTGTCAGTACTATTTATCTGTAAATAAATAAATAGCATGTGTGAAGTAATAAACAGTATTTGGCGTTTGCGTAAGAATAAATTCAACTGCAAGCCAAATTACTGTATAAGAAAAATTCTAAAAACTAAGTATTTCATATGTCAGGATATTTGTTGGAATAAAAATCCATGATTATATGAGACTCTTAATTTTCAGATTGGAGTTTTCTTGAAAAAGATGCGGGCAAATTTTGGGGTATAACACTGGGAAACTTCGATCCAAATGGATTGGCCCCTTTGTTGTTACTAATGTTTTCCCTCATGGTGCAGTAGAAATAAAAAGTGCAGGTACTGACAAAGTCTTCAAGGTTAACGGGCAGCGGCTGAAGTTATTCCATGAAAGTTCGGTGCCTGAAAATGTCAGCATAGAGGAGCTTTCTTTAGAAGCACCTGACTACACTGCAACTTGATCAGGGAGTCCTTCTTTCCTTCTCTCTACTTTATTAGTAATGTCCTTTCATTAAGGACAATACTTAGTTTAAGTGTGGGGGAGGAAATCGTGTGTTTTATTTGTTTTTATTTGTTAGTATTTTGTTTAATTTCAATAAAAAAGTGCATCTTCTTGAAAGTTTTAGGCTACACACTGATTTGAGTCAGGTTTGCGGAGACTTGGGAAAAATTCACAAGATCGGTATCGTTCTAACACCGTAAGTCTCCTGCATACGGAAATTGATTTGAATTTGGTATTATGTTTTAGCCTTAATTTCTCATTCTTTGACAGCTCTTGAGTAGTTTATTTCAGCAGTCGGCACCATCTCTCACACACTTTACGCAGGAAGCCGATGAATATAAGTGAATGTTCTGAAAAGAAAAAAAAAAGAGAAAAGAAAAAGGTAATACACCTTCTAAGTTTGGTGATCCTCACCCGGTCACTTAACCCAACGGTTGTGTAATCTTCAAAAAAAAAAGTTTTCAAAACTTTGTTAGTTGGTTCAGCGGTTTCTGGTGTTGAACTTGGTAGGGAGGATTACGGTCCGATCCCCCGCAACTACATCTGAGTAAGCAAAGGGTTATGCCACGCAAGTACCGGAACCCCGTGCAAAAGGATCAGAGTCACTAACCGGTTGTCCTGCTATAAGTGTGTGGAGATAACGGGCTTAATGTGATTGCGCCTGAATGAAAAAGAGCAAAAAGGATGAGTAAGTTAGGCTATCGTATAATAATATGATTTGAATTGGTTTGTGTATTTAGGAGCCTTATGTCTGCATATTTGTGGTTAGTGTTCTTACGATGTCCTTAGTGTGCAAGATTAGTACTTGTCGATGCAAACTTACCCGAAGAAGATTTGTAGCCTAGGATGAGTAACTGTTGATGTATTTCTGCTTTCTTTTCATTTTGCTCGGAGTGCAAAAGTTCAAGTGTGGGGGAATTTGATCGGTGCATTTTAATGCACGTTCTTCTATGTTTGTACTCAAGCATTTCTTCGGTTTGTTTTATTTATTTTTATGTTTTAATATGTTTTTATATTTTATTTTATTTTTGCACTTATTTGTTTTTCGTATTAATTTTTCAGCATTAACAGTCTGCACGGAAACGATCATATCTGGAGTTCCAGGAGTCCGATTGAGGCGTTCTAATAATCGCCGGAAAGCTAAGAGAAAGAGCTACAATTCTTATGTTGGAGTCGAAGTCAGAATCGGACTGTAGAAGGGCCAGAATATTCGTTGAAGTTTAAGCACTAGTTTTAGTTAAGTTTCAGGTCAATTAGTTTTGGGCCTGGGTCGTATTTTTGACCCAGTTGGATTGTAAAACGGGTCGTTCTCTCTCCCCTTAGGGTAGCAGCCGCGTACTGTTCATCATTCATTCACTATTCACGAAAATATTGAAGCTTTTGTACGATCGTGTAATGGAGAACTAATCCGAAGGTGAAATCTGCCGGAGTCGAGTTCCAAATACTTGGAGGTTTTTTTATCAATTCCAATTAAATTATTCATTCCTTTCAATATCGTGCTCTGTGTCTTGTTTGCTTAATTCAAGTTCCATAGAAAATATATTGATTTGATTCGATGATTGTTCCTCCTATAATTTAATCGCGTTTGCTTTATCCGCGCAATTGTGTTTGCTTAATTCACAATACTTTTATCCGTTTGCTTAATCCGGACATTAGGAATTTACAATCTTGTAGTATGAATTGCGCTTGTTAATTCGACATTACAATCGAATAGGAATTGAAATCATTTAGGGACTGGAATTATATTGACCGATGATAAGTTGGATATCGGACCGGCAGATTAACCTGTTTTAATCACTTATTTTCAGAATCACTTTTTTTTAAGCGCTTTTTTTCTAAATCGAACCCAAACCAACCCCCCCAATTTCGACTTTGCTTTTAGTTAATAAAATCAAGAATCCTTGCGATACGACTCGAGCCATTGTCGCTGTACTACATTTTACAAAATACTCGTTTTTTGACCCGCGCGCGACAGCGGATCAACGTCCTACCCTTGTTCGGCATGATTTTTGTAAATTATAAAGTGTGCAAAAAGCTAAGTTTGGGGTGGCAATTCGTAGAAAGAGAGCAAGTGCGTAAAAAAAAAGAAAAAAAAAAGAGAAGAGAAAAGCACTTGCCATGACTAAAGACTCTAACATGCTCATAAAAATTTTTGAGTAAAGAATCAAAGTTGAATAAACCCCCAGGTTATTATTGAGGCACAAAAATGAGAAAAATAACATGAATGCCGAATCCAAAACCCTTTATTTTTCACCCGTTGTCTATCCTACCGCACCTAAGCCCCGTTACAACCCAAAAGACCTCATAAAGTGTGTGGAATCTGTTTGGGTAGTGAAGATAGAGTAAATTCAAAATTAAGAGTTGATATTGCATACGTTGGTACTGTGAGTGCAAACACTTTAACCCCAAGAGATCTGGTGAGAGTCTGAAAAAGCTTGCAGGTAAAGAAGCCCTCTGATGTGAAAGTGTGGTAGATAGTTCGATTCAGGAAACCGGAAGCTTGATCGGGAAGGAAAAATCCAAGTTGCGAAAGACACAAGCTGTATTATGGAGAAGAGAAATTCGTGGGTGACCTCTCTTTAGTCTCAATACATTACTTGAGGACAAGCAATGAGATAAGTTTGGGGTTGTGATCGGTCCCCATTTCTAGTAAGTTTTGTCTTTCATCCGGCACAAATTTATCATCTCGGTAACACATTCGGTTGTTTTATTGCTTTTTAAGTTAAGTTTATCGTATTTACTAATTTGTAGTATTGCATTGCAGTTGGTTTAAAGTTTATGTCAAAAGATCTTCTTTATGCCTTTGTTTGGTAGTGTTAGTGTTTTAGCCAGGTTGATGCATGTGAAAATAGGAACTTGTGGCGCGCACGAGTGGATGAAAAGAAGCTGCGAAAGCTGATTTCAGAGGTCAACACGGGCACCCGTGTGTAGCAACACGGCCCGTGTTGAAATGTGGCTGGAAACGCAATTTTGGAGCTGAAACAGAGCATCTACACGGGCACCCGTGTTCACAGACACGGACCGTGTGGAAAAGTGGCCAGAAACCAGTTTTTGAATCAATAGGCAAACGAACAACACGGGCACCCGTGTGCAGCAACACGGCCCGTGTTGATGATGCGTGCTGATTATATGTTTCTATGTTTTCTTGCTCCAATGTGATCATTAAGGGTACTTTTGGTATTTGGCTTCAACCTGAATGGAAGAGAGATTATAAAAACAACATTAGGGCAAGAGAGAAGGGGACTTTTGACATATTAGAAAAAAGAATACAAGAGAAGATTGGAAGAAGCAAGGGTTTGGGAGAGAAGAAGATCTTCATGAACGGAAGCAATTGAAGATTCAATCTCCTCCAATTTCTTGTAATGTCTTTATTCAATATTGTGTTTTCTTTGAATACTATGAGTAGCTAAACCCCCTAATGCTAGGGGGTGGCTCTGATTTCACTTTGTAATGACTCTGAGTTTGCAATTGCGATAACAATCATGTTTTTCATTGTTGATTTATTCTCTTGATGTTTCTAATGCTTTTCCTTTCGGACAAATCAAAATTGATTTATGATTATCATTTAGGTTGGATAACCATTGATAACTTAATTGCTTGATTTCATTGTAAATCTCTAAGGACTTAGGGTTTAGGATGAAGGATCAAAGGTTTTTTCACTAAGGACTTAGGATCAAACAACCTTAAGAACCGGTAATTGATTATTGAAAATAAGTTGTTGCAATAGAGATTTCAGAGTTGTTACATTGTCAATCAACCACTATCCCTAGCATGTTACTCATATTTGTTACAAAGCCAATTTCATTTACTGCTTATTCTATTTTTCGTAAAGTTATAATTACTAAACAAAACCCCATTGAAGTTTTTGTTTAATTGAACCTTGAATGAACTCATTATTCCTGCGCAGTCCCTGAGATCGACATTCGGGGAATTTTCCCTATTATTACAAGAGGCAAAATAGTACACTTGCTATTTTACCGATCACATCCCTAATTCCTCATTGGGGCTGGACTAGCAACAGGTCAACCATTGGTTTGGATGAAAAACCAAGGTTTTTAACACTTATATCCCCAGCAGAGTCGCCATTTTTCTGTGGTGTCGTTTTTTTTACCTCCCCGTTTCACTTGGGAGGACGGCACGCTAGACCCTTCACGCGAAATTTGGAAGGAGAATGCGCCCGTGGCGGGATGATTTTTGTTTCAGTTCTTCCTACGATATCACACGAACTTTTTAATTGTCCTAACGAGTAGGAGAGGGGAAAAAGATCTCAAATTAACCCTAGGAGTTTGCTAAGTGTGGGGATTCACCTAGACTAGAAATTCTGGAGTCCGGGGGGTCGGTTATACATAGGGAAGAGTTTAAGCACCCTACATATCCGTAGTACTCTACGGGAACCTTCTCTGTGTCAATGTGATTGTTGTCGTCCTCGGTTTTTTTCGTGGGATACGAACTGACTCTTCTTTTATTTTTTGAGTTTTTGAAAATCAGAGAGTCGCCACCGACTTTTATTTTATCCAATTAAGGAAAGGTTTATAAACGAAACAAAAAAAGACCTTTAAGAGATTTTGGGTTCGGGGGTAGGTTATACAAAGGGAAGGTATTAGCACCCATTTGTATCCATGGTTATCCATGGGCTCTTAATTGCTTAGCTCACTTGTTTGAATCATTTGTCTTGCCTTGAAATGCTTGTATGTGGTTTTAAAATACCTTTGTAAATTAACTTTGTAATGATCCTTGTGCGGATGTATACAAAGTGTTTTATCTTTCGAAAGATGTTTTGAAAAAAGATCTTTAACTTCGTAATGATCCTTGTTTGGATATATACAAAATGTTGTCTTTTTTGAAAGTTTTGTTTTGAAAAACAGTGATATGTGAAACATTTGTTGTTTTGATTTGAGCAAGCAATTAGGAGATCTACCCTAAGTTCATAAGGTCCTTTCCTATTTTCTTTTAGAAAATTTTCTTTGACTGGATACAGAAAGAAATTATTTGAGTTATATTTGAAACAGTAGAAATGGTTTTGAAAAGAGTAATAGAGGGATTACCCTAAGAGGTGCAAGTGTGATTGTGTTTTATTTTCAGATATTTTTGTCTTTTGAAATTAGTGATCTAGCGCTTCAGTTATTATTTTTGACATACACGCAGTTTTATATGTACAGTAATTAAAATGCGGGAATATAAAATGCGGAAAATAAATCTACACTATAACATTGATTGTGCGAGAAATGTAAACTACGCTATTTACATGATTTTGACAACCTATACACGTATCTATGAATTTAAATTGCAATAAGATAAAGGGAAGTATATTTTTTGGATTTTTTGATGGTTGATTTTAATTAAAATTAATGCATAATTAATTTAATTAAGAAGCTAAGAATTCGAAATAAAATTTAAACCTAAAAAAAAATAAGTCTAAAATATGTCCAAGTTGCTTGTTAATTAATTTTAAAATAAAATTAATTTTTTTTGGGATTTTTGAAGTTATTTTGGAAATTATTAAGCTAATTAATCAATAATTATACAAATAATTATAAAAATAATTTAAACTTAAAGAGAAAAATATTCTAAATGTGTACAAAATAAGTCTATAATATATAAACTTGATTTAATAAAAAGAAAATATTTTTTCTGATTTTTTGATAGGCTAGAAAATAATTAAAAGATAAATATAACAATATTATTTAATTAGTTAAACAAAATATTTTAATTATTAAGAAAAATAAAATATTTTTGTGTCAAAAATTATTACAATATTTTATCAACCTAAAAATATTTTTTATATAATTTTTTGATTTTTAAAACTATTTTAAATTAATTTTACAAAGAAAATCAAATAAAATAAAAATATAAAATAAATGATCAAGTGTGGTTGGCTGGAGAGTCCATGGTATGGACTAACGTGTCAGGGGCATTAGACGAGCTGGCAAGTTGATCTGATGGTGATTGGAGTGAAGGCGCATGGTAGCAATGAGACATGCAAAGCACTGAATCAAAAATTTAAAAGAAAATAAAACGCGCGCGCTCTGGCTAATAGGAGGGAGACACGTCTTGTCTTCTTCCTCAGGAAACAATTTTTACACCACTCATTTGCAGAGCGCTATAAAAAGCTCTAACCTATAACACCTGTGCAACACGAATAGGGGTTAGATTCAATATAAATTTGGCGCGAGGTCATGGTTCGATTCGTCTAGTTCATACGAGTTTAATGGTACCACTTAGAACCTGTAATTTTGCCTAAATCATGAATCCCTCTTTTTGAACTTGAAAACCCTAAAATGGTAAGTGCTCATACAAGCGACCAAACTTCAATTAAACTTCCAGAAATGGTCAGAACATCAAACTAAACTCAAATATATGTTCACATCTTGTTAAACATGCATGTATGATTGTATTTTGGTAAGTTTTAGTTTGAGCAAACCGTGAGCTATGGTGCTCGATTCCGTGAGTATCAAAGCTTGAAACTGATTTGGATAGGTTCAGTGATGCTTAGGGATCGTGTTTGAGTGTTTAGTTTGGATTGAAAATGACTTAAACTGAAAATTCGAAATTCAAATTTCTTTGGAAATTTCAAGTTGAATTCAAGAGTGATACAAGCAAGAGTTTGTTCTGAACTTCTGTCCCCCTTCCTACTGAAGTATGCTAAGCATTATATGAGCAACAAGAGTGCTTAAATCTTAAGCTAACAATTATTGATGGCTTTTGATTTTTTTGAATTTTTTAATATATAAAGCTTTGAATTTTTTACCATGGCTTCATTTTTCTTCAACCTCTTGCTCTAGGCCTGCTGTACCATCTCTTTGTTGCAGAAATTAAGCCACCTTTGTGACTCATGCTAAGGACAAAAGCCTTGGATAATTGTCTTGAACCATTTCTTTCTTAATTTAATTTTAAATGTAATAAAATTAAATTAAGAAGAAAAAAAATGTAATGGGCCTAATGTTGGTCATGGGAGCCCTTTAGTATCATTAGAAACATGTTTGGATCATGAATGCTTGGCCTCTGTTGGAAGAAAAACATTTTTGATCAATGTTGGTTTCATGCATTTTCCCAAAAAAATAGCCAACTTCAACAAGGCATATCTCCCTCAATTTTGATCATATGAAGGAGTTCTTGTACTTTTTAGAAACCTCAAGATGTCCTCTAAGAGCTACTTTGGAAAAATTTTAGCATTTGGAGAATTTATCTTGATGTTATGGCCTTTGACAAAAAACCACCTTTTGTTGACTTTGAAAATGACCTGTAATGTCTGAGCTCATATTTTCCAAATGGTGAATCCAATGACCATGGGATCAATTGCATTTGAAATATGATTGAATTTCCTTCAAAACAAGCTTTGGTTGGAATTTTTTGAATGAACGAGGAGAGAGTTATGGCCGGTCAAAGTTCAGTTGACTTTTTAGGAGAAAACCCTAATTCTGAAACTTAGGGTTTTGTTGATTTCTGATCTTTTCTTGATGAATTATGATCAACCATTGATCAAATGATGAAACTTTTGAAAAAATATGGATGTTGACAAAAAATTTCATTTTTGACTGTCTGTTGACTTTTCGTTTAAACTGGTCGTCTGTTGACTGTTTGAGCTGCTGACTGTGCGTCTGAGCGAATTGAAGTTTGAAAATTTGTCTGGTGGTACTTTGAGACATATGGAGGTCCATGAAATCCATTTGAGGTCTCAAAAAACTTGTTCTCCTGAAAAAAACAAAAACCCTAGTTAGGGACTGTTTGTGTAGGAGACAGTTAAGCGTACCTGATTTTTGTGCAGTGTTGAGTCTCTGCTGATCATGTGATTATCAGAAGACTTCTAGAACAAAAATCTTAGAATTTTGAAATGCAAAAGATTGATTTGAATGGTGATACAAAACACGGAGAATCGTGCTGGCAGCGGGTTTGACTGTTAACTGGCTGTCCGGGCATTAACGTAACAGTTAAAGTGAAAATTCAACAGTTAAAGTTAATTTTTTCTTTTTGTTTTTTGTTGTGTTAATGGTGAAAATTTATTTACATGAGTTGTTAGAAAAACACAAACATAATAAATAAATAAAATATACTGTACGCGAACGAAATTACCGGTAATAACCTTGAAAAATATTTAATGCACAGAAAAATAAATATTTAACTAGCAGAAAACACACATAATATTATCTTGATAATTAAACGACAGTACGACAGATAGTACGACATTTAATACTGACAGTACAAATATTACATAATATAATGAACAGTACGACAAATAAAATAAATGGTACATTATTTGAAAGCGAAAGATACGACAAACTTTAAAAATGACAATTAAAAACCCATGCTATAAGTAACAACATATAGATGAACGGGAGTGTAAGCAACCCAAGTCCGCATCTTTCAGGACTACGCAGACAGAAAAAGGACATGATCACCACCAAAACAGTGATGACCATAAGAAAAAACGTATCCATCCACTTTGCCATTTTTGCCGGGGAAGAAGAGAAAATAATTATGATGTAGAAGTTTGAGAAATGAGTGAAATTTGATGTGAGAATTTATGGAAAAAATGAGAGGTATTTATAGAGTGAAAATAAGGATAGAGACGTTGGGGAATGAAGTGATACCGTACAAAAAAGGAAAATTTGAGTGGTAGTAGGATTTGAAAGAAAGTGTATGGTAGGTTTGAAAAGAAAGATGTATGGAATAAAGTTATGATTTGATTTGAAAGAAAGAGATTTGAAAAGAAAGGAAAAGATTTGAAAACAATAGTATAGTACAAAAATTAGTGGGAAACAAAAAACTAATAATAATTTAATTGTTAAACAGTACAGTCTGAATCCCCGGACTTTGCGCCTGCAAAAATTTAATTCTGTACCAATTGCGTCAGTACTATTTATCTGCAAATAAATCTCAAATAAATAGCGTGTGTGAAGTGATAAACAGTAATTGGCGTTTGTGTAAGAATAAATTCAACAGCGAACCAAAATACCTTATTAGAAATATTCTAAAAACCGAGTATTCATAAAATCAGGATATTTATGAAATAAAATCCAAGATTATATGAAACTCCCAATTTTTAGACAGAAGTCTGTTGCCTTCTTTTTGAAAAAGATGCGGGCAAATTTTGGGGTATAACAGTTGCCCGTATTCAATCTTCTTAAACCCGAAGAGACCGATTGGAATCTGAAGGTAGAAGATGATTGAATATTTAGATGCCCTGAAAATTTGCACTTACCTCCACCAGAAGTGATGTTGGAAATTGCTTTGAATGCTGTCTGAGAAATGTTGTTGGCAGATCAAAACATTACCTGAGAGAGGTTTCAGATGCCATCTGGCGAATGTATTGATGGTTTGTTCATCAGAATGAATCCTTTGATTATATCTTGATGAAGGATTTGAAAACCTCTGCGTTGACCGTCACGGAACCGTCTGAGGTTACCGCTTTAAATCTTGGAGGCTGATCGTTACGGAACTGTCCAAAGTTTTTCCGCTTTAGATTTTGAATGTTTGATCGTTGTGGAACCGTCTAAGGTATCCGCTTTAGATCTTTGAAGGTTGATCGTTGTGGAACCGTCTGAGATATCAACTTAGATCTTGAAGATTGACTGCTTTAAGGAACCGTCAGAGGTATCGACTTAGATCTGAAGGTAGATCATTAAGGAACCGTCCAACGTATCGACTTAGGTCTGCGTTGCTTGTTTTGAGTTGATAGGTGGTTCAGAAAGAGAGATTTCTTCAGAATGAATATTTGGTTTGATTATATCTGAGAGGAATGTTTGTCTGAATAGAATCCAGGAGAATACTGCATGTGATTGAGAATAGCTTGCTGAGTATATTCGTCTACCTGCAAAACCAAGTTAGTGACATGTAATGTCATGATGCATGTAATGTATATGTTGAGAATCTTAATCTAAATGAGAACCGTGCATGTTATGTATGCGTTTGTCATTATATGCTATGTATGAATATGTGTATGATGTATGACTTATGCAATTTTAGAGCGTATCAAACTTCTGGTTGGGAAAATAAATCCCTGCTTGCTATTTTGGAAATGAAAGCATCGTGATTGTTGATGATCTTTGCTATCTTGTTCGAGTACACTCAGCTAGGGAACTTCCTTACGGACCAGGGTGTTCTGTTGAGGGATCTTTGACTACCGCTCGAGGATGAAGGTAATTTGAAAGTTCTGAATTTGATGTACCCTGAATGGGAATAAGAAAGATGTGTAATCCTCTGATGCACTATTTGATCAAACCTTGGTGTGGAGGATCATACCTTCTTGGGATTAGGGGTGCTCGCGGTGCGGTTTGGGCGGTTTTGACGAAAAAAATCATCCGAACCGCAAGAGAAAAAATAGTGCGGTTTGGTTTGGTTCGGTTGACTTTTAAAATAAATCCGAACCAAACCAAACCAAACTAATGCGGTTTGGTTCGGCTCGGTTGGTTCGGTTTTTTGCAAATATTTTATTGAGCCATACATACACATATATATGACAACATCATTTTATATTTAGACATTCATACACTAACAAATAACAACAAAACTCGTCATATTTTGACAACAATTTTCCATGTAATATGTAAAAATTAAATTAGACAAAAGTGGAATATTAAACATAAAATAATAGCATAAAACAATATAAAATTATTATAATGAAACAAAAAAATAGAAGAGACGAAAGATTAGTGAAGGTGAAAAAGAAAAAGAAAAAGTGTTGAGAGATTAGAGAAGAAGATGTGCGATAAAAATGAAACTGAAATACGGAACATTTACATAAAAATGAGAAGGTGAAAAAGAAAGAATATATGAAAGTAAAGATTATAGAAGAAGAGGGAAGATGTATGTGACAAAGAAGGTGAAATAATGTTATTAGAGATTTGAGAAGATCGGGACTGAAATTATATGTGTAAGGATGAGAAAATTGTTCGTATTCATAAGGCTAATGTATAATAGGTTTAATTTTGGGTTGGATGTGAGTTAAGTAAAATTTAGGTTGTAACATAAAGCGGTTTGATTCAGTTTGGTTCGGTTTATAAAATACAAACCGCAAACCGAACCGAACCGTGCGGTTTTATTAAAAAATGACCCAAACTAATCCGAACCAAATGCGGTTTTTTGCGGTTTCGGTTTGGTTTGGTTTGGTTTGTGGTTTTCTATTGGGTTGGTTTGGTTTTGAGCACCCCTACTTGGGATAGTGATCTTGAACAACCCTGCTGGGGAATAAGGTTTCTCGAATCACTTTGTTGGAGAGAAAAATCTCATTGATGATTCTGCTGAGAAACGTATCTCTGTTGGGGAACTTTTCTTTTGATGCTGGTTTCGTGATAATGCCCAGATGATTGGGACATTACCTGAATGCTATTCCTGTTTTTCTCATAAACATCAATCATATTCAAATGCATATGTTCATTCAAAATTATCATTGGGACGTTTACGTATTCAAAACAGAAAAAGTGGAAACATTGATCTTGAGCATGAACTGTATTGATTTTGAAAGAGAGCCATAATAGGCGGATTAGTACAAGGAGACAAAAATCCTAGTAGTAGGAAGTTGTCATAAAACTGTGAAAAGTACTTATAAAGGGAAATAGCTATGTGAAAACAATCCAGTCAAGTTTCAACTCTGCTATTGCCAATCTGTCTTCGAGTATCTCATCCCTCACTTGTTGGAAGAAAATGATTGGACTGATTGGTGCCTTTGATGTATTGAACCTTGAAGGTGAGTGGGTAGCAAAACGGGACATAGTCGTACGCTTTATTCCCTAACTTTTGCCTAGGCTGCCTTTTCAGGTTTTCAGCCTACCGGGATAATTATTTATTTAGTCTCTAATTTTTGCCTGGATCTCCCTTTTAGGTTTTCAATCCACCGAGACGCTCATTTTTGCCTAAGTCGCCCTTTCAGTTTTTTCAACTTAGCGAGCTTTTTTCTTTAAGAGAAGTACTTTTTGACTAAGTCCGCATTTACAGGGTGTGGGAAATCCTCGCCATCCATAGTGGTAAGCAACATGGCTCCGCCGGAGAATACTTTCTTGATTACAAATGGTCCCTCATAAGTGGGAGTCCACTTGCCCCTGGGGTCGCCCTGTGGTAAGATGATACGCTTGACAACCAAATCACCGGTTTGATATGCCTGACTTTTGACTTTCTTGTTGAAGGCTTTGATCATACGTTTCTGGTACAACTGACCATGACAAATAGCCGCAAGCTTCTTCTCATCAATCAAGTTTATCTGGTCCAACCGAGTCTGAATCCAATCGTCTTCATCTAGATCGGCTTCTTTCATAATCCTTAGGGAAGGAATCTGAATTTCAATTGGAAGAACTGCCTCCATACCATAGACTAAGGAGAACGGAGTTGCCCCTGTTGAAGTACGCGTTGATGTGCGATAACCATGAAGAGCAAAAGGTAACATCTCATGCCAGTCTTTGTAGGTTACTGTCATTTTCTGTATGATCTTTTTGATGTTCTTGTTGGCAGCTTCTACCGCGCCATTCATCTTTGGCCGATATGGAGAGGAATTATGATGTTTAATCTTGAACTGCATGCAGAGTTCAGTAATCATCCTGTTGTTTAAATTTGTGCCATTGTCTGTGATGATCCTTTCAGGGATGCCATACCGACAAATGAGATTGTGCTTGATAAACCGGGCCACCACATTCTTGGTGACAGAAGCGAACGAGGCTGCCTCTACCCATTTGGTGAAGTAGTCAATAGCGACCAGGATAAAACAATGTCCGTTGGAAGCAGTAGGCTTGATTTCTCCAATCATATCGATTCCCCACATTGCAAAAGGCCAAGGAGCCGTCAGAACGTTTAATGGGACTGGAGGTACATGTACTTTATCGGCATATATCTGGCATTTGTGACAAGTTCTGGAGTGATGATGGCAGTCTGTCTCCATGGTAGACCAGTAGTAACCTGCTCTCAGAATCTTTTTAGCCATTGTATGTCCACTTGAATGAGTACCAAAGGCACCATCGTGTATGTCTTCCATAATCTGTTTTGCTTCCTTCTTGTTCACACAACGAATCAAAGTTGAGTCATGGTTGCGTTTGTACAGGATTCCATTACTCAGAAAGAATTTGGCAGCAAATCTTCTTAGAAACTTTCTATCATTAATGGATGTCCCTTCAGGATATTCCTGGGTTTCGAGATATCTTTTTACTTCATGGAACCATGGTTTTTCTTCCACTCCTTCAGTATTGACCTCATTGTAATAGGCTGTTTCATCCTGTCTGTAAATGGTGATCATTGGCGCCTCATTGTCCCACCTGACTTTGAACATAGATGACATGGTAGCTAGGGCATCAGCCAGTTGATTTTCTTCCCGCGGGATATGATCAAAAGTGATTTCTTCAAAGTAAGGAATCAAACTCAGCACATATTCTTTGTAAGGAATTAGATTTGGGTGCTTCGTATCCCATTCCCCTTTGACTTGATAAATTACAAGGGCCGAGTCTCCGTAGACCTCAAGGAACTTGATTCTCAGATCGATTGCAGCTTTGAGACCCAGAATACATGCTTCATACTCGGCTATATTGTTAGTGCAGTTGAAACATAATCTGGCAGTGAATGGTGTATGTCCTCCTGTAGGAGAAATGATCACAGCTCCGATGCCATTGCCAAACGCATTAGAGGCTCCGTCAAAAACCATAGTCCATCGGGATCCCGGCTCGGGTCCTTTATCTGGTCCTGGTTGTTCGTAGTCAGTAATTAGCATAATATCTTCATCTTGGAAGTCAAAGTTCAACGCTTGATAATCATCCACTGCTTGATGAGCCAGATGATCAGTTACCACACTTCCTTTGATCGCTTTTTGTGAAGTATACTGGATGTCATACTCTGTTAAGATCATTTGCCATATTGCTATTCTTCTGGAGGGAGCAGGTTTTTCGAACACATACTTGATAGGATCCATCTTGGAGATCAGGAAAGTGGTATGGTTTAGCATATACTGTCTTAGTCGGCGAGCCGCCCATGCCAAGGCACAACAAGTTTTCTCGAGCAGTGAGTATCTTGTTTCACAATCGGTAAACTTTATGCTAAGATAGTAGATTGCATGCTCCTTTCGGCCAGACTCGTCATGTTGCCCCAATACACACCCCATTGAATCTTCTAATACTGATAGGTACATTATCAGAGGTCTTCCTTCCATTGGTGGTAACAAGATTGGTGGTTTTTGAAGATATTCTTTGATCTTATCAAAGGCTAATTGGCATTTGTCGTTCCATCTTTCCACTTGATTTTTCTTCAACAATTTGAAGATCGACACACAAGTAGTAGTCATATGGGCAATAAATCTGGCGATGTAGTTCAGACGTCCCAAGAATCCTCTGACTTGTTTCTCGGTACGGGGTATGGGCATTTCTTGAATGGCTTTGACCTTGGCAGAATCAACTTCAATACCCTTGCTGCTGACGATGAAACCTAAGAGTTTACGGGATCTTACTCCAAAGGTACACTTGTTTGGGTTCAGTCGCAACATGTACTTCTTGAGTCTGTCAAACAGCCCTTGCATATGACCCAGATGTTCTTCTTCGGTGTTGGACTTTACAATCATATCATCGACATAAACCTCTATTTCCTGATGAATCATATCATTGAACAGAGCTACCATTGCACGCTGATACGTTGCTCCTGCATTCTTTAAACCAAAGGGCATTACTTTGTAACAAAAGGTTCCCCAGGGTGTTGTGAAGGTTGTTTTTTCCATGTCTTCGGGAGCCATCTTGATTTGATTGTATCCTGAGAATCCATCCATAAAGGAGAATACCTTGCATTGTGCAGTATTGTCAACCAGTACATCGATGTGAGGTAAAGGGAAATCATCTTTGGGGCTTGCTCGATTCAGATCTCTGTAATTTACACACATTCTGACCTTCCCGTCTTTTTTAGGTACAGGCACGATGTTAGCTATCCATGGAGGATAACTTACAACTTTTAGAAAGCCAGCGTTGAATTGTTTCTCAACCTCGTCTTTGATCTTCTTAGACATGTCAGGCCTACTTTTCCGCAGTTTCTGCTTAACTGGAGTGCTTCCTTCTGTGATTGGCAGGCGATGGACCACAATATCCGTGTCAAGGCCAGGCATATCTTCATAGGACCAAGCGAATATCTCAACGTAGTCTTGTAACATTTGAACCAGTCTTTGCTTGACACTGTCTTCTAAATCAACCCCTATCTTGACTTCTTTCTTTACTTCGTCACTGTCCAAGTTGATAACCTCAATTGGCTCTTCATGCGGCTGTATAGTCCTTTCTTCTTGTTCTAATAGCCTTGCAAGTTCCCTTGGTACTTCACAATCTTCCTCACTTTCGTCCTCAGTTTGGTAGATCGGATTTTCAAAGTCATGATTGGCAATAGCAGAATCGTTATCATAAGGATCCAGAGTGAATGTGAATCTGCATTTATTATGTGGGTGTGTGTAAGAACACATAGCTATTTGAAAATGAATGAAGTAAAGAAAGAAACAAAAAGGATCACGAGATTTGAATATGCAAACGTCCCATGATTTTATTGAATGAACATATGATCATGGTATGACAAACCTTTATAAAAATGGACCAGTGTGCTTCGGGCAAGGCACCTGGCTTTTAAGTTCATGGTTCGATAGTACAAGAACCATTTTTATCTTTGAACATATAAACGACGAAAACAGGAAATTGCATTTACTCCTGATCAAAGGAGATAACATCCTCAGCTTCCCAGTTGTTCAATCCATTGTTGTGAGTAGGGAATATCCAGTTGCTCCAGTTGCAGTTGTCTTCTTCGTCTTCCACAGCATTGACTTCTTTGGTGGTGAAATGAGTTGTTGATCCTTCAGGATGAGCAAGATACTCTGCTGGGTACGAGAGCCCAGGTTGAGATACTTCTGTTGGCTGAGAGAGATACCCGATAAGATCGTCCCATCCAGTTGGGATGATGTCTTTGAGGGAGACTTGTGCACTTTGGGTAGCAGTGTACTGCATCAGAAAATCATTCTCGTTATTTGGTGTTTCCCAGACTTCTTCAGGAGCGACAGGGCTTGTGAGTGTCATATTGTCTTCGAAATGTTGATCCCATCCAGTTGGGGTGATATCTTCAATAGCGATCTGCGAACTCAGGGGAGCGGAATACTTCACCATAAAGTCATACTTACCACTTGGCTCTCCCAGTGTATCCCAGACTTCTTTCGGACTAGGCGGACTTTGGTATTGCTCAGTAATGGAACTTGTGAAACTTTTGCAATCTTCAAACTGATTATCCCATCCAGTTGGGACGATGTCTTCAATGGCAATAAAAGAACTCTGAGGAGCGGTGTACTTCACTAGAAAATCATACCTGCCGCTTGGTTCTCCCAAAGTATCCCAAACTTCCTTGGAAACAGGTGGAACTTCATCTTCAATAGCATTTACTCCTTGGCTGATGAAATGTGACATTAATCCTCCAGAACGAGGACTTTGATCATTCTTCTGAATTCCATTAGCATAGCCAAGCCCTAGCTTATCGAACTTGTAAGGCATATCAAGGAGTTGTCCCCATACTGTGCAACCACCTTCTTCGATCACAGCTTTAACATCTTTGAGAGAAGCCATAGTTGGAGTTATTTTTGTAGTAGGAGTAGCGGAAATATGTTTGGCAGTAGAGACATCTGGAGGGACCACCTCAAAAGATTGGCAGGGGGTTTCGATGAATTCGCCATCCATATCAACATACTTGGAGTTACTCAAGTGGCTAACCACATATTCTTCTTCGCCATAATCTGTGACGACCTTGCCTTTTACCGGATACTTTAACTTCTCATGCAGGGTAGAAGTTATAGCGCTTGCCCCATGTATCCAAGGGCGTCCTAGTAAACAGGAGTATGCTGGATGAATGTCCATCACATAAAAGGTAGAATCAAAGATCTGAGAGCCCACTCTGATTGGGAGCTTAACTTCTCCGTATACTGTTCTTGTTGACCCATCGAAGGCTCTTACCACAACATCGCTTGGTTGTAACACAACTCCTTCGAAGTCAAGTTTTTCTAGTACTACTTTTGGTAACACATTTAAGGAGGAACCATTGTCTACCAGCATATGAGACAAAGTGGTGTCGTTACATTCAATAGAGATGTGCAGGGCTTTATTGTGATTTTTCCCAGCAGGGGTTAAATCAGCATAAGAGAAACCGAGACCGTTATCTACTGTTAGATTGGCAACACAATTTTCAAATTGGTCGACTGAAATCTCCTATGGTACATGTGCAGCTTTCAAGAACTTCATTAAGGCCTTGGCATGAGCTTCGGAATACTTTAGCAGAGACAGCATTGAAATCTTTGAAGCAGTGTGCCCTAGTTGTTCGACAATATTGTAATCACTTTTGCAGATGATTTTCAATATTTCCTCCATTTCATGCCTCGAAGGATCTTCAATAGTGACTTCCACAGGTACTTGAACTGGTTCAACTAGCGGGTCTTTGCCTCGAGCGTTGATATCTTGATTAGGAACTGGGACCTGGACTGAATTAGTAGCAATATTTGGAGAAATTTCTGGTGAAAAGATCCTTCCACTTCTCGTAATCTTACTAGTACCCACAATATTATCAACAGTTGGAGTAGTAAAATTCATGGCCTCTTCAGTCAAGGTGTCTTGCTTAACTCCTTGGATATAAACATTAGTGTCATAACTCCACGGGACAGCTTTGTCTGAGTGTTTACGGTGATTTCCGGTAAACAACCGCTAGTCTTCCAAACTATAATAAATATGATTTGGTTACTTGCAGGATCGACTAGATTGATCCTAGGACACATAGTCAAGAAGATTGTTATCAATGTTTGTTCGAACCATATTCATTATTTGTCTTCTTCAATAAGCGTTGTTCGATTAACAGAACAAATAGTCTTGACAATCACTTTGTTACATATAAATGTGACTTCATCGAAGTGACATAGCATAAAAAATTAAAAGGACAATTGAAACGTAAAGAATCTTAAACTGCAGAAATATAAAAGACTTTGAAAGTAAATAGCATGAAAGTAATTCGAAAGTAAATGACATTAAAGTAAAGATGCAGAAACGTAAATGGCAAGAAGTAAACGAAATGCAGTAATTCTGAAAGATATTTAAAAGCAAAGGATAATACACATGTATTAAAATGGTGGTGTCATACGTACATTTTCTCAGCGAACTCTTTCTCTTAACGCTTGATACTTGAGTAAATATGTGAGTGATTTGTACAAAATGAACACCCAGAATCCTAACACTAAGACTCCTATTTATACTAGTTTCGACCTTAACGGTCCTATACTAATCTGCTGCCACGTTTCTCATCAGAACTTCCAGCGAAGCCATCTGTTGTTGAACGGTTACGAAACCGTCTTCGAATTTCAAATCTTCCCGCCTGAGTCCATCTTCGACGCGTGGCAGTGTATTAAACAAACACTACTAAAAAACACGCTAAGTAGGAATACTTGAATACAT